>NC_036842.1:32986791-33056708 GCF_002910315.2 Salvelinus sp. IW2-2015
TCAGATGAATTGCAATTAATTGCAAAGTCCCTCTTTGCCATGAAAATGAACTGAATCCCCCAAAAACATTTCCACTGCATTTCAGCCCTCACTCTTCATAACATTCTGGAGTATATGCAAATTGCCATCATACAAACTGAGGCAGCAGACTTTGTGAAAATTTGTGTCATTCTCAAAACTTATGGCCACGACTGTACCTACCTGTCTCTCCCCTCCCTCTCCCCTCTAGCCCAGGCGCTGGAGCGTATGAGGAGTCCGCCAGGTCCGAGCCCCAACCCCAACGTCCCGTCAGAGTACTGCAGCACCATCCCCCCCCTGCAGCAGGCCTGGGCTGCAGGCACCCTCAACTCCCCCCCGCCCACCGTCATGGTGCCTGTCTCCGTGCTCAAAAACCCTGGCAGCGATGGTACGTATGCAACCCTACATGGGCCGTTGTAGTCGCTAGTTGTGTAACCGTAGTCCCAAAAGCGGTAAACATCCTGTTACTCTCCATAGAATAGCTTATTCAGCCACAGTTTGGTTATGATTAAATTTTATTGTATTTTTTTCTGATTTTGTATTTCTTGTTTTATTTTCGGTTTGTTTCACATTTATATTAATTTTGACACTCTAATCTAAACAACAGTTGAAATGAAAGGGGAAGTGACAGAAGTTCCTGTCCCTGTGTGGTGCATGTGTCAGGTTGTCCTCGTGAGCAGAAGCGTGTGTGGTTTGCAGATGGCATTCTGCCCAATGGAGAGGTGGCCAACACCACCAGGCTCTCTGTGACCGGCAGGAGGGGCTCCCAGGAGTCCAGCCCTGTCACACCTGACCCACCTACGGTAAGAGGCATCACTGAGACACACGTATGTGGCTAGACCCCACACAGAAACACACATAAAGTGCACATACACATGTAACCTTGACACATACATACATTTATCTCTCTTTCTGTATGTTAATACGTCTATTCATCCATCTCTTATCCGTCTGTGTCCTCCAGGCTGGCAGCAGAGTGTCCCCTGGCTCTGCAGCGGTATCGGAGGGTGGTGTGTCGTCCCTAGTGGAGGTGGTGCGCCCCCCAGTGTCAGGACCCTGGGACTACAGCCTGCTGTGTGGGATGGGGGGCTGTGTAGAGAGGAGCCCCAGTCTGCTGCCAGAGGATGAGGAGGGTTTGCCACCTCTACTCATCATCACCGGAGAGGAGGAAGGAGGGGGGGATCTATTGGTGGAGGAGCGCCCCGCCCCCTGCCAGATCCTTCTCCTATTGGAGGAGGGAGGGCCGCGACCTTTGACCTTTGTCCTCAACGCAAACCTGCTGGTCAACGTCAAACTGGTCACCTGTGAGTTGAACACCCATCTCTACCCTCCTATTCTACCTGGGGTACATCTCAATAATGTGAAGTGTCTTCCTCTTGTATCCTTTCCTTCATCTGCACTGATCTGTAAAGACGGGACAAGTGAAGCAATGTAGCCTAGCCGATGCCTACTGGGGGCTAGCTTTCACCTGTCCAATTCTTTCAGATCAGTTCTTATTAAAGCAAAGTTGACAAGGAGAGAGTATTGAGATGTACCCCTAGGCCCATTCTAAAAACGAATGTGTATCCTGTGTGTATGTATCTCTGTTATTTTTATCAGATTGTGGTCGTAGGTGTTTTGCAGGCAATGTGTGTCTGTATTTGTCTGTGTATCCTCACTGTGTGTATGTCTACTGTGCTGTAGACTGCTGTAGGAAGTGCTGGTGTATGGGCTCCAGTGGTCTACAGACTGTGGGACAGAGGGAGATAGTGTTCATCCTGGAGGTTCTGCCAGAGGAGAGGGCTCTGCCCAAAGACCTGTTCACACTCTACCTCTCCATCTACCAGGACGCACAGAGAGGTAACACACATACCAGGACACCCACACACACACACTCTGCCACGCCACTCCATCTACCAGGACGCACAGAGAGGTAACACACATACACTCTGCCACGCCTCTCCATCTACCAGGACGCACAGAGAGGTAACACACATACCAGGACACACGCACACATACACACACACACTCTGCCACGCCACTCCATCTACCAGGACGCACAGAGAGGTAACACACATACCAGGACACCCACACACACACACTCTGCCACGCCTCTCCATCTACCAGGACGCACAGAGAGGTAACACACATACCAGGACACACGCACACATACACACACACACTCTGCCACGCCACTCCATCTACCAGGACGCACAGAGAGGTAACACACATACCAGGACACCCACACACGCACACATACACACACACACTCTGCCACGCCACTCCATCTACCAGGACGCACAGAGAGGTAACACACATACCAGGACACCCACACACGCACACATACACACACACACTCTGCCACGCCACTCCATCTACCAGGACACCTAGAAAGCCACACACACACACTGCCCACTATGTGTCTCTCCCTCCTCTCCTCCAGGGAAGTATGTAGAGGAGCTGGGCAACGTGGCGTTTACAGGTAGTTTCCTGGGGAGTAAGGAGCACGGCGGCGTGCTGTTTTACTCCCCTACCTTCCAGCCCCTGGAGGGCCTCTGTCTGCCCCCACAGCCCTTCCTCTGTGGTCTGCTCATCCAGAGGCTGGAGGTGCCCTGGGCCAAAGTGTTCCCCCTCAGACTGCTGCTACGGCTGGGAGCAGAACACAGTGGTGAGCCCCCAACAGTTACTAGCCTGTCTAAGTTCAGTGGGAATAAATACACTTGAGTATACAAAACGTTATGAACACCTGCTCTTTCCAACACTTAGACTGACCAGGTGAATCCAGGTGAAAGCTATTGATGTCACTTGTTAAATCCACTTCAATCAGTGTAGATGAAGGGGAGAAGACAGGTGAAAGAAGGATTTTTAAGCCTTGAGACAACTGAGACATGGATTGTGTATGTGTGCCATTCAGAGGGTGAATGGATAAGACAAAATATTTGTGTGTTTAAACTGGGTATGGTAGTAGGTGCCAGGCGCACTGGTTTGTGTCAAGAACTGCAGCGCTGCTGGGTTTTTCACGCTCAACAGTTTCCCGTGTGTAACAAGAATGGTCCACCACCCAAAGGACATCCAGCCAACTTGACAGAAATGTTGGAGTCAACATGGGCCAGCATCCCTGTAGAACGCTTTCAACACCTTGTAGAGTTCATGCCCAGACAAATTGAATCTGTCGTGAATGCAAAAGGGGGGTGCAATTAAATATTAGGAAGGTCTCCTTAATGTTTTGTACACTCAGTGTACACTATATATACAAAAGTATATACACTATATATACAAAAGACGCCCCTTCAAATTCGTGGATTTGGCTATTTCAGCCACACCCGTTGCTGACAGGTGTATAAAATCGAGCACACAGCCATGCAATCTCCATAGACAAACATTGGCAGTAGAATGGCCTTACCCGAAGAGCTCAGTGAATTTGAACGTGGCACCGTCATAGGATGCCACCTTTCCAACAAGTCAGTTGGTCAAATTTCTGCCCTGCTCGAGCTTCCCCGGTCAACTGTAAGTGCTGTTATGGTGATGTGGAAACGTCTAGGAGCAACAGCGGCTCAGCCGCGAAGTTGTAGGCCACACAAGCTCACAGAATGGGACCGCCGAGTCCTGAAGCGCGTAGCGTGTAAAAATCCTCTGTCCTCGGTTGCAACACTCACTACCGAGTTCCAAACTGCCTCTGGAAGCAACGTCAGCACAAGAAGCAACGTCAGCCGAAGAACTGTTCGCCGGGAGCTTCATGAAATGGGTTTCCGTGGCCGAGCAGCCGTACACAAGCCTAAGATCACCAAGCATCGGCTGGAGTGGTGTAAAGCTCGCCGCCATTGGACTCTGGAGCAGTGGAAACGCGTTCTCTGAGGTGATGAATCACGCTTCACCATCTGGCAGTCCGACGGACGAATCTATGTTTGGTGGATGCCAGGAGAACGCTACCTGCCCCAACGCATAGTGCCAACTGTAAAGTTTGGTGGAGGAGGAATAATGGTCTGGGGCTATTTTTCATGGTTTGGGCTAGGCCCCTTAGTTCCAGTGAAGGGAAATCTTAACGCTACTGCTTAGAATAACATTCTAGACAATTCTGTGATTTCAACTCTGTGGCAACAGTTTGGGGAAGGCCCTTTCCTATTTCAGCATGACAATGCCCCCGTGCACAAAGCGAGGTCCATACAGAAATGGTTTGTCGAGATCTGTGTGGAAGAACTTGACTGGCCTTGACAGAGCCCTGACCTCAACACAATCAAACACCTTTGGGATGAATTGGAACACCGACTGCGAGCCAGGCCTAATCACCCAACATCAGTGCCCGACCTCACTAATGCTCTTGTGGCTGAATGGAAGCAAGTCCCCGCAGCAATGTTCCAACATCTAGTGGAAAGCCTTCCCAGAAGAGTGGAGGCTGTTATAGCAGCAAAGGGGGACCAACTCCATATTAATGCCCATGATTTTGGAATGAGATGTTCGACAACCAGGTGTCCACATTTGGTCATGTAGTGTTCATGGTAATTCGCTTTAGAAGGCTATTCACTTTGACTGCTTTTCAAAGTCAAATCTGTTTTGATAGCTATTTCAAACCTAGATATCTGCTGTAGACTACTGCGATCATCTCTGCTTTCACTTTACTCACGCGCCCATAACTTACAGTAATGACATGGTGAAATAATAATGAAATTGTTACAACAAGTGTTTAGATGAATGTGGAGCCTGATTCTAATTACCTTAGTTTTTTTTTGCAGTGTACCCCAGCACTCTGGTCAGCGTCCGCTTCAGAGAAACTGTGTTCAGAGAGACAGGACACACCATCATGAACCTGTTGGCTGTAAGTACTGAAAACACACACACACACACACATACACATAAAGAATACAGTAGCTGGAGTTTTGTATTGTAAATCTCATGTATTTTAGAGTATTTCCTTTTCTTTTAGCAATTTGATCACTCTAAAACATTGATAATAACCATTCACATCACACTGAAGCCAGGCAGTAAATGTAGGTCTCTAGCCCTGATGTAAAGCAGAGTTAAGACCCGTCTCCCTGATCGTCTGTGATGATCACTGAGCCGTATGCTGTGCAGTGTGTTTTCCCGCAGGAGGCCAGCCAATATTGCTATATTGTAATTATTTCACCACTATGGCCTATTTATTGCCTTACCTCCCTTATCCTACCTCATTAGCACACACTGTATATAGACTTTTTCTATTGTATTATTGACTGTATGTTTGTTTATTCCACGTGTAACTCTGTGTTGTTGTTTGTGTCGCTTTGCTTTATCTTGGCCAGGTCGCAGTTGTAAATGAGAACTTGTTCTCAACTGGCCTACCTGGTTAAATAAAGGTGAAATAAATAAATAAAATCAAATTAGAGACGGAGGACAGAAATGACACACAGAGCTAGATCAGGTCTCCGATGGGAGACCATACTGCAGTAGTTTGGTTCCCTGACAGCTGTTGTCTGGCGGGAGGAGAGGGGAGCCTTTAGTGGTCTCAGGTGGTACAGTAGTTAGGTTTGCTGCCTTCAGAACACATGAACGAACGAACGTCTCTCACTCACTCACTCACTCACTCACTCACTCACTCACTCACTCACTCACTCACTCACTCACACACTCACTCACACACACACACACACAGTGTGTAATTTCTGTCCAATAATGACTTTAAAGAGATGTGTAGGCCACATACTATTAATGTCCCCAAAATAAACCGGTGACGTGTGTGTTGTGATCATCAACAGGACCTGAGGAACTACCAGTACAGTCTGCCTGCGGTGGGGGGTCTGAGGATCCACATGGAGATGGGCCACAGCTACATCGACATTCCCAAGAGCAGCTTCCCTGAGGTAAGACCAATGTGTGTGTGTCTCAGGGTTCCCAGGAAAACACCATTCTAAACAGCGCACATGATGCGAGCGGTTCCATAGCCTATGTGACAGAGATGAACATCTATTTTAGAAATGTTGAGAGGGAAGATCTAAAGATGCAACAACTAGCATGGGTTGTGAATAGGACAGGGGTTGTGAATATGACAAGGGTTGTGAATATGACAAGGGTTGTGAATATGACAAGGGTTGTGAATATGACAAGGATTGTGAATATGACAAGGGTTGTGAATATGACAAGGATTGTGCCTTTAGAAAACCGATAGAACATGATAAATACTGTTTTGAATGTCAATTGTTTACTGTTTTGAATGTCAATAATTGTTTTAAACAATTATGTTTAAATAGTTTCAGAAAAGCTGACTGCCTCCACTCAGATTGCCAGAAGGGTGATGTTGCGGTGCGCAACAGGCACTGGCCTTTCTCTCCGATCTAAACGAACAGTGCTTCGAGTATGTCAGGTTCAAGCCTTCAGACGTTAATATTAATTATCCTACATTATATTTGTGCAACATGGCTGGCGTTTAGCCTATATGTAATCAAAAGTCTGATAAAAAGTTCTGTACATTTTAAAAACATACACTTAAGTTTTTCTTAACAGAAAAGCTCAGGTTTTTTGGTTTTCAAATCGATTTTAATTGGCTATTTTGGTTAATGGCCTTGGTGCCCTAGCAGATGGCCTTGGTGCCCTAGCAGATGGCCTTGGTGCCCTAGCAGATGGCCTTGGTGCCCTAGCAGATGGCCTTGGTCCCTGGCAGATGGCCTTGATGCCCTAGCAGATGGCCTTGGTGCCCTAGCAGATGTTTGCCTTGGTGCCCTAGCAGATGGCCAATTGGTGCCCCTAGCCAGATGGCCTTGGTGCCCTGGCAGATGGCCTTGATGCCCTAGCAGATGGCCTTGGTGCCCTAGCAGATGGCCTTGGTGCCCTAGTGATGGCCTTGGTGACCTAGCAGATGGCCTTGGTGGCCTGGAGATGGCTTGATGCCTAGCAGATGGCCTTGGTGCCCTAGCAGATGGCCTTGGTGCCCTAGCAGATGGCCTTGGTGCCCTAGCAGATGGCCTTGGTGCCCTGGCAGATTGGGCATCTCTTGAAGGCCAATGGCCTTGCCTTGATTTATATTTGATGACTTTGACAGTGTACGTGTAGCTCTGCAGCACTGCGTCTCTCCAATAGCACCCTGGACAAGCTAAATATTTTGCGTACCTGACTATCTTTGGAAAAGTGGGTACTGCTTATCAGGGGGCAACATATGTTGTTGGAGGTGCATCTTGTTCAGTTTAGCTCAGAAAATTCCAACCTCGTCAATCTGCCGCCCTAGTGGTCCTCCTGCCTAATAGGAGGGCTGGTACTGTCTGTCATTCTGAGCACAGTTAAGCACCCAATGCAAATGGCTCTGGGAGTTTTCTCATACATCTGGTGATTTTAAATCTTGCCTGTCATTTGTCCGCCGCCAAATTTTCTTAACGGAAACCCTGGTGTGCATGTGTTTTTTTTGGTGCATTACTGTATAACTACACTACCGGTGAAAGGTTTTAGAACACCTACTCATTTAAGGGTTTTTCTTATTTTTACTATTTTCTACATTGTAGAATAATAGTGAAGACATCAAAACTATGGAATAACACATTGAATCATGTAGTAACCAAAAAAGTGTTTAACAAATCAAAATAAATATATTTTAGATTCTTCAAGTAGCCACCCTTTGCCTTGATGACAGCTTTGCACACTCTTGGCATTCTCTCAACCAGCTTCATGAGGTAGTCACCTGGAATGCATTTCAATTAACAGGTGTGCCTTCTTAAAAGTTAATTTGTGGAATTTCTTTTTGAGACAATCAGTTGTGTTGTGACACAGTGGGGGGGTATTCAGAGGATAGCCCTATTTGGTAAAAGACGAAGTCCATATTATGGCAAGAACAGCTCAAATAAGTAAAGAGAAATGACAGTCCATCATTACTTTAAGACATGAAGGTCAGTCAAAATGTCAAGAACTTTTAAAGTTTCTTAAAGTGCAGTTGCAAAAACCATCAAGCGCTATGATGAAACTGGGTCTTATGAGGACCACCACAGGAAAGGAAGACCCAGTTACCTCTGGTGCAGAGGATAAGTTCATTGGAGTTACCAGCCTCAGAAATTGAAGCCCAAATAAATGCTTCACAGAGTTCAAGTAACAGACACATCTCAACATCAGCTGTTCAGAGGCGACTGTGTGAATCAGGCCTTCATGGTCGAATTGCTGCAAAGAATCCACTACTAAAGGACACCAATAAGAAGAAGAGACTTACTTGGGACAAGAAACACGAGCAATGATCATTAGACCAGTGGAAATGTGTCCTTTGATCTTGAGTCCAAATTGGAGATTTTTGGTTCCAACTGCCGTGTCTTTGTGAGACGAGGTGAGGGTGGACGGATGTTTTCCACATGTGTATTTCCCACCGTAAAGCATGGAGGAGGAGGTGTTATGGTGTGGGGGTACTTTGCTGGGGACACTGTCTGTGATTTATTTATAATTCAAGGCACACTTAACCAGTATGGCTTCCACAGAATTCTGCAGCGATACGCCATCCCATCTGGTTTGAGCTTGGTCCCACTATCATTTGTTTTTCAACAGGACAATGACCCAACACTGACCCAGGTTGTGTAAGGGCTATTATACCAAGAAGGAGAGCGATGGCGGCAGGTAGCCTAGTGGTTAGAGCGTTGGACTAGTAACCGAAAGGTTGCAAGATCGAATCCCAGAGCTGACAAAGTAAAAATCTTTTGTTCTTCCCCTGAACAAGGCAGTTAACCCACTGTTCCTAGGCCATCATTGAAAATAAGAATTTGTTCTTAACTGACTTGCCTAGTTAAATAAAGATAAAATAAATGTAAAAAAATATATATATATTAAATGGAGTGCTGCAATAGATGACCTGGCCTCCACAATCCCCCGACCTCAACCAAATTGTGATGGTTTGGGATGAGTCGGGACCGCAGAGTTAAGGAAAAGCAGCCAACAAGTGCTCAGCATATGTGGGAACTTCTTCAAGACTAGTGGAAATGCATTCCAGGTGAAGCTGGTTGAGAGAATGCCAAGAGTCTGCAAAGCTGATATCAAGGCAAAGGGTGGCTATTTGAAGAATCTCAAATATAAAATATATTTTGAATTGTTTAACACTTTTTTGTTTACTACATGGTTCCATGTCTGTTATTTCATAGCTTTGATGTCTTCACCTATACATTGTAGAATAACAGTGTTTTTATAACTTTTGACCGGTAGTGTATATGTGCGTTTTTTCTAGATGCTGAAGGTTGTGAATGCGTCTAACGAGCATGTGATCAGTGTGGGTGCCGGGTTCAGCTCAGAGGCTGACTCCCACCTGGTCTGTTTCCAGAACAACGAGGGCACCTATCAGACCCAGGCCAACAGCCAGCCTGGCAAGACACGCACAGGTCAGTAACAACCCAGATTGCCCACTAGAGGTCAGAATAAACTGTTTGTTTTTTTTGCTTCAGAAACCAGGGTTGTGTTCATTAGGGCAAAATCTAAATTGTTTGCAACAGAAAATGATAAAGAATGTTTCTTATTGGACAACTATATGTAGCCCACCCCTGTTTCAATCAGTGTTTTTTTCTATTTGGTGGATAATGAATACGTCCCAGATATGAAGCAGGTGTTTCTTTTGGAGTTGTGGTCTTGACTAGTTGAAACATTAAGTAGTCCTTGCTTGTCTTTCTGTTTGTTAAAACATATTATTTGTAATTAAATGAAAGAATATACTTGATTTGTGTCCTTGTCTTTTATCAGTACCAAACCAGAATTCAAACTAAATCGGTAAATCTGCTGGAATTTTATCTATGATATTGTGTTATTCTAACCAGTGTATTATTGTGTTATTCTATAGTGACGGGGGCCAGCTTCGTGGTGTTCAACGGGGCTCTGAAGGCCTCGTCAGGCTTCATCGCCAAGTCGAGCATCGTGGAGGACGGCCTGATGGTTCAGATCCCCCCAGAGACCATGGAGGCCCTGCGTGCCGCCCTGAGGGGGCAGACTGACTTCCACATCCCCTGTGGCAAGGCTGACGGAGGGGAGCTCCGGGACAATGTCACCGTCCGCTGGGTTGACTGGAGCTCCCCTGTCAACGCTGGGTAAGGGATATGATACACACTAAAACGTACAGACTCATATACACATAATGGTGATCTTCTCCCTGGTGCATGATTGGTCAATTAATTAATTAATGTGTGTATGTACCTGTAGTGTGACCAGTGGTGTAGACAGGAAACCTCTGGAGGGGGTCCACAGTGTGAGGATGCAGCAGGACACAGAATTTGAGTCGGACGGACGCACCATCAGGTGTACTGAGGTAGGACACAAACACACAGGTCATACATACAGACATGGAGTTCTGTTCACCTTCTGATTCACATCTCTCTGAAACGCACAGTTGTAAACACACACATTCAGTCACTCAAACCTGTCTGTCTGTACCTGTCGAACGCCATCCTTCTGTCTGTCTCTCCCTCCAGGTGTTCTACTGGCTGAAGACTCCAGACATGTCCCTGTCTGCAGTGCTGTCGTCCTGCAATGTGTTCCACAGGGAGATGGCTGTGGCCAGCTGTAGTGCTCTGACCCCTCACCTCTCTGTCCTCTCAGCCAGCGGCATCAACTCCCTCGCCCTCAGAGTCTCCACACACACTGACATGGTAACTAATGTACTAACACACTGTAATGCTATGAATGGGTATCACTTTGTGACAAATGTATCTGTGAACAGAGCTATAAAAACTTTTGATTGATCGATTGGTTGATTTAATATTCTAGAAACGAGACCCACTGGAGCCAAACAAAACTGTAAGGATCTTAAGGATCTTAACTGAAGTGTGTGTGTGTGTGTGTGTGTGTGTGTCAGGTGGAGTACCAGGCCGGTTCAGGAGGCAGGCTCCTACCCCAGCGCTATATGAACGAGCTAGACAGCGCTCTGATCCCCGTCATCCACGGAGGTTCAGCCAGAGTACCACAGACAGCCATGGACATGGAGTTTATCTTCTACATCACACACACTGTCTAACACACACAGTCTCGCACATGGAAACACAAAAAATGTTAAACACTGTATGTGCCATTACACACACACACACACACACACACACAGTCTGAATGTCTTTTCTCAGAGTAAGAGGCTGGAGCTCAGAGGACCTTGGACAAACTGACTGAACCTGAGTACACAAACAGCCAATCAGGCTTGGCTAATAACTGAACTAAAGACACACGCCGCCAATGGCAGGACATTCCCACAGAGTCTCTCTCTGAAGGCCTTAGAGAATAGAGATGTAGGCCTTTGTTCCAGGATGGACAGTGGAGAAACTGGAACAGTGACATAGCTTTAAGTCTGAGAAACATTATGAATGCTGCTTTAACCCACGCGGCCAAACACTTAGCACAAATAACAACAACAATCCCAAAAAGAATCAACTCTCCTGAAACTGACTTTTCTCATCTCTTCCTGCTCTGCCTTGACTTCTTGTTGGCATCTGTCTGTCAGCCAGCCAAGGAACACCTTGATGAATGTTTCCAACCGACACTGTCAACAAACTGCTTTCTTTTCTCTACTCTTCTTTCAATGTATTTACTGTATATTTAGAATGACCACATGGTAAAACAATGATGAATTATATTGAAGTTACTTGATTGACAGCTGTATGCCAAGCTTGTGAAGAGCAGCATGACATGAGACACTGATGTGCTTTGTAGAGGTTTCTAGATAAATTGTTATTTGAGGATGTGAACGCTATTTTAGAATGAGGAAATTCTAGAATGGCGTTTTGAACTTCCTCTCTCTTCATCGGCAGAGTGCAGAGTCTTGTTTAGCAGACCAGTGGTCTCTCCAGTTGTGTGTTATATGTGGGGAATTCTCTGACAACCCTCACTGTCTCGTCCAAATCTATAGAAATTATATCAAACTTTTTTAAGCTTAAAGTACTATTTTTTTTGGAACCGTTACTTAAATGGAATCGATGTTCGTATTTTTGATAGGACGTTAGCTTGCTGAGTCACTTTAGCAGGTGTAGTGCAAATAAGGCCTGAGGAGCAACAGAAAAAAACGATGGTCAAGAGTTTCCCCTGATGAGGAACACTGTAAAAGTATTAAAACTTCCCTTCATATTTTGTCTGGCCTGAGTTATTAGCTGCCCTAGAAAGCCTTGAACCAGCCAGACACATTCTTCAACAATATCACCGATACTGACTGATGTTATTGATATGGTCCAATCTTATTGATGAAGGTGAGTGTTAATGTAACATTGATCTATATAAATTCCTATTGATGCATATGATTGACGTTGATTGACCATTGACCATATCTTCATTTCTCATCCTGTTGTGTTGTGGCTCTCTTAAAACCCTCTAGAGTCGACATAATAAGTAACATCAAAAAATCCCCATCAACATCCTTCAATTTAAACTAGAGATATCTGATATCTCATTCCACCGCATCCGCCTATGGCGGCCTTCTGCGTCTGCGGTGAAAGATGGCAGAGCTACAGCGGTGTTTGTCAGACCATGAGACATCCCAAAAATCAGTCTCACGAAAACGTCTGTAACGTCCGAACGGTTTGCCCACTATGGAAGAGGGAGACTCTCAAACACGATGGTGTTCTCTGTATTGCTCTACGGGACTCGTCTGAAGGTAACAAGCAGTGGCGACCCCAAGCGTCCCAAATTTGTAGCAAAAAAATAAAATAAAGTTTATGCTTGCCTGTTTAGCATTGTATTTTGACATTAATACATGTCACATATCAGTTTGCAATCAATGTAAAAAAAAAAATATATATAGATCATTGAGTTAATAAAGCTGCATACAAACATGGGTTCGACTCATTCATTGCTGTATGTTCCTATCTTACAAAATACTTAGTTATACATGTTTTTCGATGTTGTGGCTATAGTAATCGGCTATAATCGAAAACATCCTTGGGAGGTCCCTACCCCATTGAAGTTGAAATGTAAAATGGTTAATGGTAGGGTTATGGTTGGGTTAGGGTGGAGCACCCTGGATTTAGCCTCAAATCTAATATGAAGTCCAAAATCCAAGATGGCTGCCATAATACCATCTGATGGAGGTTAAAACTATTCTATCGCGCCCAGAAACCTGCTCCTTTTACACTCTGTTCCGAACGTACTAGACGACCAGTTCTTATAGCCTTTAGCATACCATTATCCTACTCCTTCTCTGTTCCTCTGGTGATGTAGAGGTTAATCCAGGACCTGCAGTGCCTAGCTCCACTCCTATTTCCCAGGTGCTCTCCTTTGTTGACTTCTGTAACCGTAAAAGCCTTGGTTTCATGCATGTTAACATTAGAAGCCTCCTCTCTAAGTTTGTTTTATTCACTGCTTTAGCACACTCTGCCAACCCGGATGTCTTAGCCGTGTCTGAATCCTGGCTTAGGAAGACCACCAAAAACCCTGAGATTTCCATCCCTAACTATAACATTTTCCGCCAAGATAGAACTGCCAAAGGGGGCGGAGTTGCAATCTACTGCAGATATAGCCTGCAGAGTTCTGTCTTACTATCCAGGTCTGTACCCAAACAATTCGAGCTTCTACCTTTAAAAATCCACCTTTCCAGAAACAAGTCTCTCACTGTTGCTGCTTGCTATAGACCACCCTCTGACCCCAGCAGTGCCCTGGACACCATATGTGAATTGATTGCCCACCATCTATCTTCAGAGCTCGTGCTGCTAGGTGATCTAAACTGGGACATGCTTAACACCCCGGCCATCCTACAATCTAAGCTTGATGCCCTCAATCTCACACTAATTATCAATGAACCTACCAGGTACAACCCCAAATCCATAAACACAGGCACCGTCATAGATATCATCCTAACCAACTTGCCCTCCAAATACACCTCTGCTGTTTTCAACCAAGATCTCAGCGATCATTGCCTGCATCCGTAATGGGTCTGCGGTCAAACAACCACCCCTCATCACTGTCAAACGCTCCCTAAAACACTTCAGCGAGCAGGCCTTTCTAATCGACCTGGCAGAGGTATCCTGGAATGATATTGACCTCATCCCGTCAGTAGAGGATGCCTGGTTATTAAAAAAAATATGCCTTCCTCACCATCTTAAATAAGCATGCTCCATTCCAAAAAAATTTAACCAGGAACAGATATAGCGCTAGGTTCACTCCGGACCGGACTGCCCTTGACCAGCACAAAAATATCCTGTGGCGTACTGAATTAGCATCGAATAGCCCCCGTGATATGCAACTTTTCAGGGAAGTTAGGAACCAATATACACAGCCAGTTAGGAAAGCTAAGGCTAGCTTTTTCAAACAGAAATTTGCATCCTGTAGCACAAACTCAAAAAAGTTGTGGGACACTGTAAAGTCCATAGAGAATAAGAGCACCTCCTCCCAGCTGCCTACTGCACTGAGGCTAGGAAACACTGTCACCACCGATAAATCCACTATAATTGAGAATTTCAATAAGCATTTTTCTACGGCTGGCCGTGCTTTCCACCTGGCTACCCCTACCCCGGTCAACTGCCCGGCACCCCCCACAGCAACTCGCCCAAGCCTGCCCCATTTCTCCTTCACCCAAATGCAGGCCGCTGATGTTCTGAAAGAGCTGCAAAATCTGGACCCATACAAATCAGCCGGGCTAGACAATCTGGACCCTCTCTTTCTAAAATTATATGCCGAAATTGTTGCAACCCCTATTTACTAGCCTGTTCAACCTCTCTTTCGTATCGTCTGAGATTCCCAAAGATTGGAAAGCAGCCACGCTCAAGGTCCTAAATGATTTCATAACCGCCAACGATAAGAGACATTACTGTGCAGCCGTATTCATCGACCTGCCCAAGGCTTTCAACTCTGTCAATCACCACATTCTTATCGGCAGACTAAACAGCCTTGGTTTCTCAAATGACTGCCTTGCCTGGTTCACCAACTACTTCTCTGATAGTGTTCAGTGTGTCAAATCGGAGGGCCTGTTGTCTGGACCTCTGGCATTCTCTATGGGGGTGCCACAGGGTTCAATTCTCGGGCCGACTCTCTTCTCTGTATACATCAATGATGTCGCTCTTGCTGCTGGTGACTCTCTGATCCACCTCTACGCAGACAACACCATTCTGTATACCTCTGGCCCTTCTTTGGACACTGTGTTAACTAACCTCCAGACGAGCTTCAATGCCATACAACTCTCCTTCCGTGGCCTCCAACTGCTCTTAAATGCAAGTAAAACAAAATGCATGCTCCTCAACCAGCATCACTACTCTGGACGGTTCTGACTTAGAATATGTGGTCAACTACAAATACCTAGGTGTCTGGTTAGACTGTAAACTCTCCTTCCAGACTCACATTAAGCATCTCCAATCCAAAAATATATCTAGAATTGGCTTCCAATTTTGCAACAAAGCATCCTTCACTCATGCTGCCAAACATACCCTCGTAAAACTGACCATCCTACCGATCTTCGACTTCGGCGATGTCATTTACAAAATAGCCTCCAACACTCTACTCAACACATTGGATGCAGTCTATCACAGTGCCATCCGTTTGTCACCAAAGCCCCATATACTACCCACCATTGCGACCTGTACGCTCTCATTGGCTGGCCCTCGCTTCATACTCATCGCCAAACCCACTGGCTCCAGGTCATCTACAAGTCTCTGCTAGGTAAAGCCCCGCCTTATCTCTGCTCACTGGTCACCATAGCAGCACCCACCCACAGCACGCGCTCCAGCAGGTAAATCTCACTAGTCACCCCCAAAGACAATTCCTGCTTTGGCCGCCTTTCCTTCCAGTTTTCTGTTGCCAATGACTGGAACGAACTGCAAAAATCACTGAGGCTGGAGACTCATATCTCCCTCACTAGCTTCAAGCACCAGCTGTCAGAGCATCTCACAGATCACTGCACCTGTACATAGCCCATCTGTAAATAGCTCATCCAACTACCTCATCCCCATACTGTATTTATTTATTTATCTTGCTCCTTTGCACCCCAGTATCTCTGCACATCAATCACTCCAGTGTTTAATTTGGTATATTGTAATGACTTCGCCACCATGGCCTTATCTTACCTAATTTGCACACACTGTATATAGACTTTTCTACTGTATTATTGACTGTATGTCTGTTAATTCCATGTGTAACTCTGTGTTGTTGTATGTGTCGAACTGCTTTGCTTTATTCTTGGCCAGGTCACAGTTGTAAATAAGAACTTATTCTCTACTAGCCTACCTGGTTAAATCACCTGTAAATATGAATGAATCTTGTAAATTAGAGACTTTAAAAAAAAATTGTGTATAGCACTTCCCATTGGGCACAGATATCAATTCAATGTCTATACCACATTGGTTCAACGTAATTTAATTGAAGTAACGTGGAAACAACGTTGATTCAACCAGTGTGTGCCCAGTGGGTTATGTCAATAACTGTTTTGGTGAAAATGTTATTCTGAATCCAATATGGCCAACATGATTACACTGAAACACAGTCTCCTGCATATGGTTTCCCTCGTTTATTTGGTGTTGTGTTATTCTGTCTTTATAGGTTTATAGGTCTTTAAGGTTTCATGAGGCTCTTGGTATAACTAGGACTATGAGTGCACTATATGCCTCTGTTGTGTTTTAATAGCCGAAGCCAACTAGTTTTTCAACGTGTGTTAATTTTTTAATCTCATTCACACACTTACAACAAATAAACAATGGGCATTTCCACAATATATAGTAAAAAGCCTTTCACGACACAAGCACACAGTAGCGTAACCAAGTTACAGGAAAGCAACCTGTAATACAACAGTCAGCTACTCTAGTAGCGTATATGTACAGCTCTAACATTTCCCCTCTTCTCCCCACTGAAACTAAGTGTTTATTCAAAGTCTTTGAGGTGACCAGGACATGAGTTTGTCCGTGAGGAGACAAAGTAGCCAGTGGTGGCTGTAGTTCTGGGGTCTGACCAACTTGCACAGCTAACATTCTGGGCAAGCTGCACCAACAAGGGTGATATCAAATCAAATCAAGTTTATTTATATAGACCTTCTTACATCAGCTGATATCTCAAAGTGCTGTACAGAAACCCAGCCTAAAACCCCAAACAGCAAGCAATGCAGGTGTAGAAGCACGGTGGCTAGGAAAAACTCCCTAGAAAGGCCAAAACCTAGGAAACCTAGAGAGGAAACCTAGAGAGGAACCAGGCTATGAGGGGTGGCCAGTCCTCTTCTGGCTGTGCCGGGTGGAGATTATAACAGAACATGGCCAAGATGTTAAAATGTTCATAAATGACCAGCATGGTCAAATAATAATAATCACAGTAGTTGTCAAGGGTGCAGCAAGTCAGCACCTCAGGAGTAAATGTCAGTTGGCTTTTCATAGCCGATCATTCAGAGTATCTCTACTACTCCTGCTGTCTCTAGAGAGTTGAAAACAGCAGGTCTGGGACAGGTAGCACGTCCGGTGAACAGGTCAGGGTTCCATAGCCGCAGGCAGAACTGTTGAAACTGGAGCAGCAGCACGGCCAGGTGGACTGGGGACAGCAAGGAGTCATCATGCCAGGTAGTCCTGAGACCTGGTCCTAGGGCTCAGGTCCTCCGAGAGAGAGAAAGAAAGAGAGAAAGAGTGAATTAGAGAGAGCATACTTAAATTCCACACAGGAACCGGATTAAGACAGGAGAAGTACTCCAGATATAACAAACTGACCCAGCCCCCGACACATAAACTACTGCACATAAATACTGGAGAGCTGAGACAGGAGGGGTCAGGAGACACTGTGGCCCCATCCGATGATACCGCCCGACAGCCAAACAGGAAGGATGATAACCCACCCACTTTGCCAAAGCCAGCCCCCACACCACTAGAGGGATACTTCAACCACACAACTTACCATCCTGAGACAGGCCGAGTATAGCCCCACAAGATCTCCGCCACGGCACATTCGTTGCTCCAGAGCTTCCCGTCAACCTTCACACTCGTTGTCCAAGATGGCTTAGCAGTTCAGACGTCATTTCTGTTTCGTATTGTCGTGTCCTGTAATATATATATTTACACCTTTCTTCGCATATCTTTATATATTATTAACCAAGAACTCAACTACAAAAGCTTCCCTGCAAAAGCTTTCCTGCAACCGCTTCACCAATACAAAAAAGTATTATTTACCTCAAATCTGAAAAACCACCGTGGAAGCTATCCAGGGGCTAACAGAAGCTAGCCAGAAAGCTAACCAGAAGCTATCCGATAGCTAGCCAGAAGCTAATCTGTAGCTGCCCAGAAATTAGCCGGTCTGCTGGCTAGCGTTGGTGTTTAAGCTGCCCACGTTTTGTGGTCATCAGCTATTCTTTAGCTCGATAATCTAACCGGCACTTTTGTGCAACGCGACTCGACCGGAGCATTCCGGGACTTTTTTTTCTCTCAGTTTCCCTGGATTTCAGCCCGAGGCTCTGGACATTTGCAGCTAGCTAGCTGCAAACCGTGTGACTACTGGCTTACGTCGATCCCGGAGCAAACTCAAATCATCCGAGCGAGCCAGCTGAGGAGTTCCATCAGCCATCCGGGCTACAGCCACCTATCCGGACCCGCTTGTTTTTTGTTTTTTTTTTGTTGCTGCAGATACGGAGCCCCACCGGGCCTTCCACGACTGGCTGCCGACTTTATCTGCCCGAGGGAGTTATCCAACTGGCACTCCGTCCGACGTTACCTGAACGCTCATTCTGGGGCCCGCTAACCGTTACTGTCTTTTCGGCTGCTATCTGAATAATGTATATTCGGACAATTATTTTATTTATTTTATATTTTTTTTTTTTCTTGGTCCTATTATCTATTTTTGCCAATTGGAATGATCCCTCAACCAAACGGAACCACTAACCTACCGACGGAAACGCACGAGGTATCTACAAACAGACTTCCATACTATGCTATCTTGCTACGAATAGCCATCTACCGGCCAGCTGTCTGGATCGCCGTGACCCCAACCAACCTCTACTCACCGGACCCTTATTGATCACATCGATAAGCATGCCTCTCCTTAATGTAAATATGCCTTGTCCCATTGCTGTTCTGGTTAGTGTTTATTGGCTTATTTCACTGTAGGGCCTCTAGCCTGACCACTATAACCATACAACTCAACAGTCCAACCACCCACATATGCGATGACATCACCTGGTTCAAATAGTGTTTCTAGAGACAATATCTCTCTCATCATCATCAATACCTAGGTTTACCTCCACTTTATTCACATCCTACAACCTTTGTCTGTACATTATTCCTTTAAGCTATTTTATCGCCCCCAGAAACTTCCTTTTACTCTCTGCTCTAGAAGTTCTAGACGACACTTCTCATAGCTTTTAGCCGTACCCTTATCCTACTCTCCTCTGTTCCTCTGGTGATGTAGAGTGAATCCAGGCCCTGCAGTACCTAGCTCCACTCCTATTCCCCAGAGGCTCTCTTTTGATGACTTCTGTAACCGTAATAGCCTTGGCTCATGCTGTTAACATTAGAAGCCTCCTCCCTAGATTTTGTTTGTTTCACTGTTTAGCACACTCTGCCAACCCGGATGTTTTAGCCGTGTCTGAATCCTGGCTTAGAAAGACCACCAAAAATTCTGACATTTTTCATCCCCACTACAAGATTTTCAGACAAGATAGAACGGCCAAAGGGGCGGTGTTGCAATCTATTGCAAAGATTGCCTGCAAGTTCTGTTTTACTATCCAGGTCTGTTCCCAAACAATTTGAAACTTCTACTTTTAAAAATCCACCTCTCTAAAAACAAGTCTCTCACCGTTGCCGCCTGCTATAGACCACCTCTGCCCCCAGCTGTGCTCGTGGACACTAATGTGAACTGATTGCCCCCAATCTATCTTCAGAGCTCTGTGCTGCTAGGCGACCTCCATTTTAACATGCTTAACACCCCAGCCACCCTACAATCTAAGCTTGATGCCCTCAATCTCACACAAATTATCAATGAACCTACCAGGTACCACCCCAATTCCGTAACACAGGGTACCTCTCATAGATATCATCCTAATACTAAACTTGCCCTCCAAATACACCTCTGCTGTTTTCAACCAAGATCTCAGCGATCACTGCCTCATTGCCTGCATCCGTAATGGTCAGCGGTCAAACGACCTCCACTCATCACTGTCAAACGCTCCCTGAAACACTTCAGCGAGCAGGCCTTTCTAATCGACCTGGCCGAGGTATCCTGGAAGGATATTGATCTCATCCCGTCAGTAGAGGATGCCTGGACATTTTTTTTAAATGCCTTCCTCACCATCTTGAATAAGCATGCCCATTCAAGAAATTTTAGAACCAGGAACAGATATAGCCCTTGGTTTCTCTCCTGACCTGACTGCCTTAACCAACAGAAAAACATCCTATGGCGTTCTGCATTAGCATCGAACAGCCCCCGTGATATGCAACTTTTCAGGGAAGCTAGAAACCAGTATACACAGGCAGTTAGAAAAGCCAAGGCTAGCTTTTTCAAGCAGAAATTTGCTTCCTGCAACACAAATTCAAAAAAGTTCTGGGACACTGTAAAGTCCATGGAGAATAAGAACACCTCCTCCCAGCTTCCAACTGCTCTGAAGATAGAAACACTGTCACCACCGACAAATCCACTATAATTGAAAGATTCAATAAGCATTTTTTCTACGGCTGGCCATGCTTTCACCTGGCTACCCCTACCCCGGACAACAGCACTGCCTCCCCTCTGCTACGTCCCCAAGCCTTCCCATTTCTCTTCTCCCAAATACAGTCAGCTGATGTTCTAAAGAGCTGCAAAATCTGGACCCTTACAAATCAGCCGGGCTAGATAATCTGGACCCTTTCTTTCTAAAACTATCTGCTGAAATTGTTGCACCCCTATTACTAGCCTTTTCAACCTCTCTTTCGTGTCGTCTGAGATTCCAAAGATTGGAAAGCAGCTGCGGTTATCCCCTCTTCAAGGGGGGGACACTCTTGACCTAACAGCTACAGACCTATATCTACTACCTGCTTTCTAAGGTCTTCGAAAGCCAAGTCACAAAACAGATTACCGACCATTTCGAATCCACCAAACCTTCTCCGCTATGCAATCTGGTTTCAGAGCTGGTCATGGGTGCACTCCAGCCACGCTCAAGGTCATAAACGATATCTTAACGCCATCGATAGGAAACAATACTGTTCAGCCGTATTCATGACCTGGCCAAGGCTTTTGACTCTGTCAATCACCACATCCTCATCGGCAGACTCGACAGCCTTGGTTTCTCTAATGATTGCCTCGCTGGTTCACCAACTACTTCTCTGATCGAGTTCAGTGTGTCAAACGGAGGGTCTGTTGTCCGGGCCCTCGGCAGTCTCCATGGGGGTGCACAGGGTTCAATTCTTGGACCGACTCTCTTCTCTGCATACATCAATGATGTCGCTCTTGCTGCTGGTGATTCTCTGATCCACCTCTACGCAGACGACACTATTCTGTATACTTCTGGCCCTTCTTTTGACACTGTGTTAACAACCCTCCAGGCGAGCTTCAATGCCATACAACTCTCCTTCCGTGGCCTCCAATTGCTCTTAAATACAAGTAAAACTAAATGCATGCTCTTCAACGATCGCTGCCTGCACCTGCCCGCCTGTCAACATCACTATCTGGACGGCTCTGACCTAGAATATGTGGACAACTACAAATACCTAGGTGTCTGGTTAGACTGTAAACTCTCCTTCCAGACTCACATCAAACATCTCCAATCCAAAGTTAAATCTAGAATTGGCTTCCTATTCCGCAACAAAGCAATCCTTCACTCGAGAGAATACCCTTTAAAACTGACCATCCTACCAATCCTCGACTTCGGTGATGTCATTTACAAATAGCCTCCAAAATCCTACTCAATAAATTGGATGCAGTCTATCACAGTGCCATCCGTTTTGTCACAAACCCATATACTACCCACCACTGGCGACCTGTACACTCTCGTTGGCTGGCCCTCGCTTCATACTCATCGCCAAAACCACTGGTTCCAGGTCATCTACAAGACCCTGCTAGGTAAAGTCCCCCTTATCTCAGCTCGCTGGTCACCATAGCAAACCCACCTGTAGCACGCGCTCCAGCAGTTTATCTCTCTGGTCACCCCAAAACCAATTCTTCCTTTGGCCGCCTCTCCTTCCAGTTCTCTGCTGCCAATGACTGGAACGAACTACAAAAATCTCTGAAACTGGAAACACTTATCTCCTCACTAGCTTTAAGCACCAGCTGTCAGAGCAGCTCATAGATCTTAGCAGCCTGTACATTAGCCGATCTAATAATTTAGCCCCAAACAACTACCTCTTTCCTACTGTATTTATTTATTTTTTTGCTCTTTGCACCCATTATTTCTGCTCTACTTTGCGCTTTTTCCACTGCAAAACCAACCATCTCCCAGTGTTTTAGTTTTAATTTTATTGCTGTGTTTTTTAACTTCGCCACCATGGCCTTTTTATATTTTTAATTTATTTATACATATATTTGTTTTGCCTTCACCTCCCTTATCTCACCTCACTTGCTCACATGTATATGACTTATTTTTTTTTCACTGTATCTTTGACTATATGTTTGTTTTACTCCATGTGTAACTATTGTTGTTTTGTATTGTTCGAACTGCTTTGGCTTTATCTTGGCCAGGTCGCAATTGTAAATGGAACGTGTTCTCAATTTGCCTACTGGTTAAATAAAAGGTTAAATAAAATACAAAATAAAAAAACACTCCTGGGCCAGACTACACTCAATCATATGGCCCACTGAGAGATGAGTTTCAGTAAAAGACTTAAAGGTTGAGACCGAGTCTGCGTCTCTCACATGGGTAGGCAGACCATTCCATAAAATTTAGCTTTATAGGAGAAAGCCCTGCCTCCAGCTGTTTGCTTAGAAATTCTAGGGACAATTAGGAGGCCTGTGTCTTGTGACCGTAGCGTACGTGTAGGTATAAGCAGGACCAAATCGGAAAGATAGGTAGGAGCAAGCCCATGTAATGCTTTGTAGGTTAGCAGTAAAACCTTGAAATCAGCCCTTGCCTTAACAGGAAGCCAGTGTAGGGAGGCTAGCACTGGAGTAATATGAAAAAATTTGGGGTTCTAGTCAGGATTCTAGCAGCCGTATTTAGCATTAACTGAAGTTTATTTTGTGCTTTATCCGGGTAGCCGGAAAGTAGAGCATTGCAGTAGTCTAACCTAGAAGTAACAAAAGCATGGATTCATTTTTCTGCATATATTTGGACAGAAGTTTCTGATATTTGCAATGTTACGTAGATGGAAAAAGCTGTCCTTGAAACAGTCTTGATATGTTCGTCAAAAGAGAGATCAGGGTCCGAGAATGCCGAGGTCCTTCACAGTTTTATTTGAGACGACTTTACAACCATCGAGATAAATTGTCAGATTCAACAGAAGATCTCTTTGTTTCTTGGGACCTAGAACAAGCATCTCTGTTTTTTCCGTTTGAAAGTAGAACGTTTGCAGCCATCCACTTCCTTATGTCTGAAACACAGGCTTCTAGCGAGGGCAATTTTGGGGCTTCACCATGTTTCATTGAAATGTACAGCTGTGTGTCATCCGCATAGCAGTGAAAGTTAACATTATGTTTTCGAATGACATCCCCAAGAGGTAAAATATATAGTGAAAACAATAGTGGTCCTAAAACGGAACCTTGAGGAACACAGAAATTTACAGTTGATTTGTCAGAGGACAAACCATTCACAGAGACAAACTGATATCTTTCCGACAGATAAGATCTAAACCAGGCCAGAACTTGTCCGTGTAGACCAATTTAGGTTTCCAATCTCTCCAAAAGAATGTGGTGATCGATGGTATCAAAGGCAGCACTAAGGTCTAGGAGCACGAAGACAGATGCAGAGCCTCAGTCTGACGCCATTAAAAGGTCATTTACCACCTTCACAAGTGCAGTCTCAGTGCTATGATGGGGTCTAAAACCAGACTGAAGCATTTCGTATACATTGTTTGTCTTCAGGAAGGCAGTGAGTTGCTGCGCAACAGCTTTTTCAAACATTTTTGAGAGGAATGGAAGATTCGATATAGGCCGATAGTTTTTTAAATATTTTCTGGGTCAAGGTTTGGCTTTTTCAAGAGAGGCTTTATTACTGCCACTTTTAGTGAGTTTGGTACACATCCGGTGGATAGAGAGCCGTTTATTATGTTCAACATAGAAGGGCCAAGCACAGGAAGCAGCTCTTTCAGTAGTTTGATATTCTTCCACTATGACTGGTGGGGTATTGGGGCTATGGGGTGATCAATTTCCTTTTTACAACAGTTTGGTGAAGGCACTTAGCTATGCAGCTTACATGCCATTGAGACCCATTGACTAACTGGAATGTTATTCCAGCCTGAATGATGATGGGGATACTCCAGTAGTGGAATTGTTGGTTGTCTGGTTGTGAAGGAGAATGTGGAGCTGTCATAAACATACCTGCCCTTAGATCTTTCCAACACCTAATTGACATGTTGTTGGAGTTTATGTTGAATGTGGCAAAAAGACCTGCAGGTCAAGTCCTACATATTCCTTTCGAAGTCTTTTCAGATGATAATGAATGATATTAACAGATATTAACTGTGTGTGGTAGACTGTAATTATTGTCTGGGGCAGGCCCAGCATGAGATCAGGAGAGTGACAGAACCTGTGAGGGCGACCTCAGGTTAGTTAGAGTGTAGGTCATAGACTACAACTAAGAAGCGTTGGTTGTGAGGGACATGGCACAGATCCACACATACATTTGAAGGTGATCCCTGGGCTTAGATGGACAGGAATTGGGTTGCAGAGGAGATGGAGTTGGTCAAGCATGGTGCACAAAGGCCACTATCTCACAGTCAATCCCCAGCCACCATACACCATCACAGTCATCTTTCTTTAAGTTTGACCATCTTAAAAGGCCTCTTGTTTGCCATAGATGGCATATGTCCTTATAGGGATGTTGGGATTACTGAACAGTTTCCCAGACCAGTACCTCAGTCACCCCAGCATGAGAGCTCATTCTTCACATACGAGCAAAATACCTGACAGCACTTTCCAGATGGCATTTTGGCTGTTGAATGGCGTGTGGCAGTCCAGTTCCATTGTGTTTCTGCCTGGAGTAACTGCCAGAGGGGGACTGATGGTGGAGAGGGCCTATCGAGGACATTTCTGGGAGATTCAGGATGGCATTGACATTGGAGAGGTGCAATTCCTATGAAATGTGAAGGCTCACTAAGTTGATTACTTTTCTTGTCAAAGAGTGTCAGGTTGTGTTGCTTCATTGTTGTCAATGCTGCCTTATGCGCTTGTCCTCATTTGTGGTTGCATCCTCCTCATATACAATTAGGTCACCAAGTTAACATACACCACAATTCCAGGGCAGACAGGAAGAAAACAACATGCCAGCTAAACCCAAACAGCATAAGAGCAACCGGAACATGTGAATGTGCATCACGAATGCAGTGAGCCAGCAAAAGGTCATGTTGTATTCAGGCAGCCATATTGGACTATCACGGAATCAAAACTCACTTCTAAATGGTAAGGTGGTCACCTAATAGCCCAATACTGGAGGCTTAAATTACACCACAGTGGGGGGTTGTAAAACTAGGGACCGGGAGTCAGAGTCCAGGGGTAGATTTTCTTTCCTTTCATTGGAGCCTCTGAGTTGCCTCTTAAGTCTCATTTATACCTGGTGCTAACATGCGTCCTTGGTCCTGATCTTATCCACATTCTGATCGTGTCGACATTGTAGCCATTGCATCTACACAGGTTAGAACCAGGTATAAACAGTGTTATTTATCCTCAGAGGCTTGTGACTTAAAAATATTTGGTGTTGCCATGCCAAGCGGTCTGCTGACTTTTCCATATCCAGACAGAGGTTTTTAAATGTAATTATGACGTGCATATTGGATTCCCAACATAGTTGAATTACACAAAAATAGTCTTCCAGGTCATAAGTACAGTACAGAAATCTGAAAATGTCTCCCTTTAAAACATGTAGAGCGAATATAGGTAATTAAACCACCATTTTGGATGCCAAATTGGATTTGTGGTCAAATCTAGGGGAGGCTAACGTAATTGCAAGAGTAGGTGCTTAACATAAAATCCACAGAGGAACCTCTGACTGGAAAATATGATTAGTTTCAGTATCTGACGCTCGATCACACCGATAGTGTCATTGCATTTTGGTACTCCAGAAGTATATTCATTTCCAATGAAAGGCTGATTTTGCCTTGCAGCATTGCGTTGCAGAGGCAGTTGCAGTGCGTTCTGTGTGGTGCGTATGTTGGATTTATCAAACGTATGCATCAAACTGTATGAGTAGATGGCTTGACAGAAATGGTAGCAGAAGGTGAATGTTGAACTTTTGTTGCACACATATCCAGATGATGCTGCATACAATTTTGCGCAGCTATGCTATAGGTGTGATTTAGGAGCAAGGCCACTTGTTTTCATTAGAGCCGATTACAATAGCCACAATACACAGCACTAAATGAGAGCAGATTTGACTTGGACTATTGAATCAGCTAGCAAAAAGTAAAGCTTACATTCATCATAAATATTCATAGTTGATATTTCGCCTATTGTATCTCTTTGTTTACAGAACTATATTTCCAAGATGAAGTGTATTTCTGTTAGTGTATGTAGGGCAGACGACCGACTACTTGTAGTCCACATTTTAGAAATATCAGAGCTTGTAATATTGGGTTACATGAGCTCCTGTGGCCCATCCCCCCTCCAGCCAGCCGTTGTTCTGCACTTTTTGACTTTAGGGAGTGTGTCACAATATCTATAAATTTAACCACTTTTGCAGTAGAATATTTTTACACAACCATCCATTTCATAAATGGGAGACGTTAGAGATATGGAAAAGCATGGTTGTACCTTCGGTAGGGGTATCTCAAAAACTAAAGCCCTTTTTGACGATTGACCACTAGCCTATGTATCACTAGCACAGGTGGCTGGTGGCACCTTAATTGGGGAGGACAGGCTCATAGTAATGGCTGGAATGGAATTAATAGAATGGTATCGAACACATCAAACACGTTTTCTATGCGTTTGATACCAATCCATTAACTCCATTCCCGACATTGTCCTCTCAGAACCCTCTTGTGGTCACTAGAATGTTTACCTATAACCCACTGCTGGGTGTGTCCGTGATAATCAACTGCCTGGATATCATGAAAACTGACTTCTTCTTTTTTAAATTTCAATTCTTAGGTCCACCTGGTCCTGTTGTTGTGTTAGCGGGGAATTATGTAATTTTGCCCCGTAACCTCCAACCCAGCATCAGTGCTGTGGGCATGAAGGTACAGTGGCACAGACCAGATATGGCCTTCGCTACTGTCCATCTTTATGAAAACCAGAGAGACATAGATGAGGGGCCGAGTGACTCCTACAGAGGAAGAACAGCTCTGTTCAAAGAGGACCTTCAGAGAGGCAACATTTCATTAAAACTGATCCAAGTGAAACTCTCTAACGAGGGGAAATTTAAATGCTCGGGTCAGATGCCGACCTGGTTTGAGGAGGCTGATCTTGAAGTTTCTGTTAAAGGCATGAGTAATTCAGATGCAAAACATTATAAATTGTTTGTCAAATTGACTTCCATCTATTGATTACATGTTTAAGCAGGGATGCAATCCCAGTCCTTAACACTGACAATATTTAAATGAATCATGTGACATATGATGCACTTTAAGGGATGTTGTTAGTTAGAATTTAGAAGAAGGACTCTTGGTTAAACATCAGCAATTGTGATTGTTTATTGATAGTACATTTACAATACAGGTCTTTGATTTTCCCCAATGTAAGTTTAACTGCCTGTCACATAAGTAAAAATTATATTGTGATCCATATTTACTTCTGTGTAGATGCAGGATCCATACCACTGGTCTCCATTGTGGAAACAAAGGGCAGTGGCCTGGATCTGATATGTAAATCTACAGGCTGGCACCCTGAGCCGGAAGTGGTGTGGCTGGACAGCGAAGGAGGTATCCTCACTTCTGAACCTGCAGAGACACACAGGGACGCTGATGACTTCTATACTGTGACAGGACATGTGGTTGTTTACAGCAGTGACACCAACAGCTTCATCTGCAGAGTTCAACAGAAGCTGATCGATCACACAACACAAGCTGAGATGAATATTCCAGGTAAGTACTGTTATTTCAGTAAGAGTAGGAGAGTAGGACAGAATTTCACCCTAAAACATCAAATAAAACCATCACATCACATTCTGCAGGGTATGCCTAGTACATATACATTATTGTTCATTGTTCAAGGGTAATTGATAATTTTGCTGTCACAATATACAACTTCAAACAGAGACAAAGCTGGGAGCACAGCTGAAGGAGTGCCATGGGACAATGAGAAAACTAGATGAAAGTTCACCCTGTCTTCCTTCTGTAGGCATCATGATGCTTAAAACTATTTTTTGTTTCAGGTGATTTGTTTCCTAAAACACCCATTGGGATCTATATTGTGGCCAGAGTTGGTGTTTTCATAGTTTCTCTGATTGCTCTGTTCATAGCGGTTATCAGGCGGAAACAGAAAAGGAGAATGAGAGGTAAGTCATAATTATGTTTAATGTGGAACCAATAACTGTTCAACATAATCACCCTTTTAAAACAAGCATGTTTTCAGCATGTTTTCTGCTGTCTGGAGGCAGTCATTTGTCATAGGCACTGCCCATCCGAACAATAAAGGAATAATACGCCACAAAACAAGGATTTTTTAAATGTAATTATCAACAATGCCTACATTTCATATCTACAGAGGTGGAGGATTTGTTACCACAGGATCTGATATGGCTATACTTTAAGCTTTCTATCTGGAGCAGGAAATTCTGGATTATTTTGTTATTAAATTAGCTTGTTAACACATCAAGCCCTCTTCCTGGAACAAACCCTTGATGCTTTTGTTCCAAGCCTCCAAAACCCAAACAGGATAACATCATCAATATACCTGACCCACCCGACTGTATTCCTGCAGAACCCTTCTTCCCATAGTCAAAGAAACGAGTTGGCATTATTTAGGGGCAAAGCAGGGCCTTATGACTGTACCCTTGACCTAAAAGTTAAGTCACTATAAAGTCATTTGGTCTTGGTCACAGGTAATGCCGACTAGAACAAGAGGTTTTTGATGGAAGCATACAGTAAACAAAGTAACATTTCTTGGTTAATGTTTCATAACCAGCTCATATACAATACATTCAATTAAGTACCTAACCTGCTTTTCTTACATTTTCAGGTAATGCGTAGAGTCGGGGTAAGTTACTATGTTACAGCTGTTTTTGGTCATTTATACCCATTGACTCATGAAGAATGTCATTAATAAATGACTCATGAGCTTAGTTCAACTGTCTTACTCTAATCCACAACCAAATCTCCCATGAACGCTGGCCTTTGACAGTCTAAGTCTGTCTCAAGAGATTATTGAAAACAACCTGTTAGGTTCTAAATGAACCTAGTGAAACTCACAGACGATTAGTAAAGCTTAAACCAAGTGTATTCACCCATTGGGTCATACATACAGCTGCATAAGACAAAAGACATATTCACACAAACACTGATGTTTAACCCATTCTCCTATACTCTGTCTCCTCCTAAACATCTGAACAGCCACTGCATCTCTGTTGCTAGACAGAACCTTGGTGATATCTGTTCTTCCTCACTTCATCTGACCTGAATTCGGCCCCAAATTGCTCACTCCTCCCCAACTCACAGCTGTCATGTTGACTTGTACAAGACTGTGTCTCTTCTCCTCCCATAGGACCCCTGATGGCTAACAATAACATATCCGGACAGAATGTAAACATTATACATTCCCCTCTCTCCCTCAGTGACATGAAAAAGGTTATTTCATATTTTGAAGTTTAAAAGTCAGTTCCCAACAAACCCATAGCTTTAAATTGTGGTTAAAATGATCATGTTGACCTCATGCATTCATACAGCTGTAGCTCCATCTATACATTTCAGAGTGGTTACTGTACATGTGGCGGGGCTACCTATTGGTTCTTTAAGAAATGGCTAACCATATCTTTCTTTTAACCAAGTTTCCACTTACTAAGACTGTTTGTTCTCAATCAAGCCTGACAGGTTTAAGTTGATATTTGGGTTATTTAGTTACTTTCAGCAGTCCAGGCTCAAAAATACCCCAAATGACTCCATTAGCCTCACTCTGTGCAAGAGAATTATAGCTGCAAGTTGCTAAATAACACAAATATAGGGCCTCCTGAGTGGCACAGCGGTCTAAGGCACTGCAGTGCTTGAGGCGTCACTACAGATCCGGATTCGATCCCGAGCTGTGTCGCAGCCGGCCGCGACCGGAAGACCCATGAGTCGACGTTAAAGGATGGTTTGGCCGGCCAGGTTGTCCTTGTCCCATCGAAGCTCTAGCGACTCCTGTGGCTGGCCGGGCACATGCACACAAACATGGTCGCCAGTTGTACGGTGTTCCCTCCGACACATTGGTGCGGCTGGGTTCCGGGTTAAGTGGGCATTGTGTCAAGAAGCAGTGCGGCTTGGCAGGGTCGTGTTTCGGGGGTTGCCTGGCTCTCGACCTTCGCCTCTCCCGAGTCCGTAGGGGAGTTGCAACGATGGAATAAAACTGTAACTACCAATTGGATATCACGAAATTGGGGAGAAAAAGGGGTACAAGTTAAACATTTTTTTTTAAAGAACCCAATTATGCACTTAAAAAAACTGTCTTGGTGGATCGTCAATAGAATAGCTAAGCAAAAAATCGAATTGTGTCTAGCCTGAACCATCCCTGTGTGTGTAGTCTATGTCTGTGTGTGGATGAATTGACTATTTTGGCAAAGTTATTATATGTAAAGGTTAAAGGAATCACAATGTGTCATACCAGGTGTGACTGATGATATTAAAGATGTCCAAAATGACACAACACATTATTTACCATTCATTTCTATTCGGCACAACATAATTCGAAACACAACCAAAACAAACTGCAAATACATCCAACAAGTTTGTAAAGTCAGAAACTTGATGTAGTCAGTTGTGCTAGGAATATGGGACCAAACACTAAACTTTTTACTAAATTGAATACACTATAAGTGAATTAGTCCAAATACGTATGGCACCTTCAAATGGGGGGACTAGATACATAAAGTGCATTCATTTCTAAACGGTAAAACAGATATGTATGAAAATACCCTCAAATAAAAGGTGACATTCTGTCCTGTAAAACATTTGATCTCAAAATCCAAAATGCTGGAGTATAGAGACAAATTAAAAGTTTTAGCTTCACTGTCCAAATAAACACGAAGGGGATCGTATATCGTTGGGAATCTAGTATTTGCTTAGTTTTGAATCCATTATAATATCTCCAGTCCTACAGATTAGAATAGACCATGACATTCAGAATCCCTGGTTCTGTTATTGCAAAATGTAATTGTAAAGTGAAACGTTTAAATTGATCAGTTATATTCAAAAAGTATGTCTGTGATATGCACACAGGCTCTGATCTTAGGATTTGTCTCTTGTCTCCGTCCAAAGGGATGTTATGGCCCCCAGGATACAACTGCTGAAACGTGGTGAGTTGGATTCTTCACGTAAACCTATTTTATACCCTATGTATGTACTCAACACAAGCTACTGTGAAACTTCATTTAATAGCCTGGCCGTTTATTTGCCTAAACTACTAAGCTGTCCGGCGTTTGTTGGAGACGTACAGTACTGGAGGCTGGGATTTCATGCTGTTTAGGGTGTGAAAAGCCGAACTCTACAAGTTGGTAAAAACAGCTACTGTCATGAATAACTTCTGTCATCGATAGCCATGTTTGATATTTAAAACATGAATAACTTCTGTCATCGATAGCCCTGTTTGATATTTAAAACATGAATAACTTCTGTCATCGATAGCCCTGTTTGATATTTAAAACATGAATAACTTCTGTCATCGATAGCCCTGTTTGATATTTAAAACATGAATTGCAAAAGTGGTGAAGTGATCGTTCTTGCTTGTTGCACAGATCAAACATTCCCTACTATTCTGCGTGAGGTACAGATAGGCTATGAAATTCCAAAGGAGCATACCAGCGAAATGCTTGTCTGTGTATTTACATTTTTTTGACATGGCGTCTGTTAGAGACCAGCTTTATTTGCTAAAGTGTGAAACAATGCTCGGCCATTATAAGAGACCTGTGCTTTTTGACAACTCTTACGTTTTGTAGAAGTTGTACGATATGCAAACGTGTGCATCAACGTAATAATTAAATGCAAGATCACCATTCTGCCCAGCTAATTGCGTTCTTGTGTTCAAATCAAATGTATTGCTCACATACACGTGTTTAGCAGATGTTATTGCGGGTGTAGCGAAATGCTTTTACTTCTAGCTCCGACAGTGCAGTAATATCTAACAAGTAATATCTAACAATTTCACAACATGTACCTAAAATACACGTAAATCTAAGTAAGGAATGGATTAAGAATATACATATATGTCAGAGGGGCATTGGACTAAGATACAGTGGCATAGAATAGAGTATAGTATATACATATGAGATGGGTGACGCAATATTTACACACAATTAAAGTGACTAAGATACCATAGAATAGTATTGTAATGAAACAGCAGGGAGCAGGCCTCGAAACCTTGACCTTCTAGCCCAAAGTCCAGCTCGCTATCGACTGTGCCGCATGATAGTGCTGCAGAGTCGATATCCACGCTTATAAACCCAGGGTCGTTACAGTATAGAGTACAGTTTACACAAATGAGATGAGTAATGCAAGATACTGTCACACCCTGACCATAGTTTGCTTTGTATGTTTTATGTTTTGTTTGGTCAGGGTGTGATCTGAGTGGGCATTCTATGTTGTATGTCTAGTTTGTCTGTTTCTGTGTTTGGCCTGATATGGTTCTCAATCAGAGGCAGGTGTTAGTCGTTGTCTCTGATTGGGAACCATATTTAGATAGCCTGTTTTGTCATTGTGGGTTGTGGGTGATTGTCTATGTGTAGTGTTTGTGTCAGCATGATTGTTCATTAGYTTCACGGTTGTCACTTTGTTGTTTTTGTAGTGTTCAGTTTTTCCATTAAAATGACGAACACTTACCACGCTGCGTATTGGTCCTCCGATCCTTCTCGCTTCTCCTCGTCAGATGAGGAGGACGAAGACAGCCGTGACAGATACGGAGACATTATTAAAGTGGCTAGTGTTTCATTTCCTTAAAGTGGCCAGTGATTCCTAATCTATGTCTATAGGCAGCAGCCTCTGATGTGCTGGAGATGGCTGTTTAACAGTCAGTGGTGTAGTATAGAATACAATACAGTATATACATATGAAATGGGTGATGCAATATGTAAACACAATTTAAAAGTGACTAAGATACCGTAGAATAGTGTGTAGTGCAGTTTATACATATGAGATGAGTAATCCTAGATACGGAACATTATTAAAGTGGCTAGAGATCCATTTCTAAAAGTGGCCAGTGATTCCTAATCTATGTCTATAGGCATGTCAAACAGACTGGGATAGGGAGAGATTGAATATATCTGTGAACACACCAGCCAGCTGGTCTGCTCGTGCTCTGAGGACACGGTTAGGGATACCATATAGGCCGGCAGCCGTGCGAGGGTTGACAGGCTTAAATGTCTTTCTCTGGTCGGCCATGGAGAAGGAGAGCCCACAGTCCTTGATAGCGGGCCGCGTGTTGTGTACTTCTTTAGGGTATAAATAAGGCTTTATCACTAGGAAATATTATGGCAAAATGGTTGATTCACATCACTTTGATGGGTACTCCATGTATGCTAGGAGTACCCCACCATACAAACAGGGACCATTTGCAATCATACATAGGCTACACAATCTTCCTATGATAAAATCTCTTGGAAGTTGAGGGTGGGAAAGGAGCCTGAGTATTACTTTCCTAGTGTATTTCTGAGTAAAGCAAGGACATACCATTTTCCTTCCCTTATGTTTGATTTGTCTGTACACAAGTTATGTTCCGGGTCAATTTGATCCAGTACAGTAAGTATCTAAATGTTGCTGAGAATGTCCTCTTTCAGATGCTCTTTTCCCAGGGTTGATAGCCCCAACCGTTCAAAAGCCAAAGTAATACATCCGTCAGATTGAAAAACTCAGTTTAGCTCAACCTCAGATTAGTGTTACTTCTGAACGTCATAGGGAAATGATACCTATATCTGTGTGGCCGGAATAGTCGCAGCACTTCTGTGCAGGAAGCAGCTTGTTTCTAGGACACACCGTTCAAGTTATATAGTGCTAGGTCAAGGTCAGATTGTGGGGCTCAAATTGCAAGGTTGAGACCCGTATCGAGGAGAGTAGATGAAGTTTGATGACCCTTCATAGTAGTATTTTACTGATTTCAAACGGGAAAAAACAAGGAAAGGGTTCATTTAGGGCTGTGTATTGGGGCGGCAGGTAGCCTAGTGGTTAGAGCACTGGGCCAGAAAGTTTGCTGCATCGAATCCCCGAGCTGACAAGGTAAAAATCTGGCCTTCTTCCCCTTAACAAGGCAGTTAACCCACTGTTCCCTGGTAGGCCATCATTGCAAATAAGAATTTGTTCTTAACTGACTTGCATAGTTAAATAAAAAATATTGAAAAATCAACAAATATTGGCAGGGACCACACATTATGATACGGAAAGTATTCAGACGTCTTGACTTTTTCCACACATTCTAAAATTGACTAAATTACACACAATACCTCATAATGACAAAGCAACAACAGGTTTTTAGAAATGTTTGCTAATGTATAAAATAAAAAAATAGAAACCCAATGGTCGCTCTGACAGAGCTCCAAAGTTCCTCTGTGAAGATGGGAGAACCTTCCAGAAGGACAACCATCTCTGCAGCACTCCACATTTACATTTACATTTAAGTCATTTAGCAGACGCTCTTATCCAGAGCGACTTACAAATTGGTGCATTCACCTTATGATATCCAGTGGAACAACCACTTTACAATAGTGCATCTAACTCTTTTAAGGGGGGGGGGGGTTAGAAGGATTACTTTATCCTATCCTAGGTATTCCTTAAAGAGGTGGGGTTTCAGGTGTCTCCGGAAGGTGGTGATTGACTCCGCTGACCTGGCGTCGTGAGGGAGTTTGTTCCACCATTGGGGTGCCAGAGCAGCGAACAGTTTTGACTGGGCTGAGCGGGAACTGTACTTCCTCAGAGGTAGGGAGGCGAGCAGGCCAGAGGTGGATGAACGCAGTGCCCTTGTTTGGGTGTAGGGCCTGATCAGAGCCTGAAGGTACGGAGGTGCCGTTCCCCTCACAGCTCCGTAGGCAAGCACCATGGTCTTGTAGCGGATGCGAGCTTCAACTGGAAGCCAGTGGAGAGAGCGGAGGAGCGGGGTGACGTGAGAGAACTTGGGAAGGTTGAACACCAGACGGGCTGCGGCGTTCTGGATGAGTTGTAGGGGTTTAATGGCACAGGCAGGGAGCCCAGCCAACAGCGAGTTGCAGTACTCCAGATGGGAGATGACAAGTGCCTGGATTAGGACCTGCGCCGCTTCCTGTGTGAGGCAGGGTCGTACTCTACGAATGTTGTAGAGCATGAACCTACAGGAACGGGTCACCGCCTTGATGTTAGTTGAGAACGACAGGGTGTTGTCCAGGATCACGCCAAGGTTCTTAGCACTCTGGGAGGAGGACACGAATCAGGCCACTCCACCAATCAGGCCTTTGTGGTAGAGTGGCCAGACGGAAGCCACTCCTCAGTAAAAGGCACAGCCCGCTTGGAGTTTTTCAAAAGGCATCCAAAGACTCTCAGACTGTGAGAAACAAGATTCTCTGGTCTGATGAAACCAAGATTGAACTATTTTGCCTGAATGCCAAGTCGTCACATTTGGAGGAAACCTGGCACTATCCCTACGGTGAAGCTTGGGGGTGGCAGCTTCATGCTTTGTGGATGTTTTTCAGTGGAAGGGAGACTAGTCAAGATTGAGGGAAAGATGAACGGAGCAAAGTACAGAGAGATCCTTGAAGAAAACCTGCTCCACAGTGCTCAGGACCTCAGACTGGGACAAAGGTTTACCCTAAGCACACAGCCAAGACAACACAGGAGTGCCTTAGGGACAAGTCTCTGAATGTCCTTGAGTGCCCAAGCCAGAGACCGGTCTTGAACCCAATCGAACCTCTCTGGAGAGACCTGAAAATAGCTGTGCAGCAACACTCCCCATCCAACCTGACAGAGTTTGAGAGGATCTGTAGAGAAGAATGGGATAAACTCCCCAAATACAGGTGTGCCAAGCTTGTAGTGTCATACTCAAGAAGAATCAAGGCTGTAATCGCTTGCCAAAGGTGCTTCAACAAAGTACTGAGTAAAGGGTCTGAATACTTATGTAAATGCGATATTTCATGTAAATGTACATTTGCTAAACATTCTGAAAACCTGTTTTTATTTTGTCATTATGGGGTATTGTGTGTACAGTCGTGGCCAAAAGTTTTGAGAATGACACAAATATACATTTTCACAAAGTCTGCTGCCTCAGTTTGTATGATGGCAATTTGCATATACTCCAGAATGTTATGAACAGTGATCAGATGAATTGCAATTAACTGCAAAGTCCCTCTTTGCCATGCAAATTAACTGAATCCCCCAAAAAACATTTCCACTGCATTTCAGCCCTGCCACAAAAGGACCGGCTAACATCATGTCAGTGACTCTCTCATTTACACAGGTGTGAGTGTTGACGAGGACAAGGCTGGAGATCACTGTCATGCTGATTGAGTTCGAATAACAGACTGGAAGCTTCAAAAGGAGGGTGGTGCTTGGAATCATTGTTCTTCCTCTGTCAACCATGGTTACCTGCAAGGAAACACGTGCCGTCATCATTTCTTTGCACAAAAAGGGCTTCACAGGCAAGGATATTGCTGCCAGTAAGATTGCACCTAAATCAACCATTTATCGAATCATCAAGAACTTCAAGGAGAGCGGTTCAATTGTTGTGAAGAAGGCTTCAGGGCGCCCAAGGAAGTCCAGCAAGTGCCAGGACCGTCTCCTAAAGTTGATTCAGCTGCGGGATCGAGGCACCACCAGTACAGAGCTTGCTCAGGAATGGCAGCAGGCAGGCCAAAGAAGCCACTTCTCTCCAGGAAAAACATCAGGGACAGACTGATATTCTGCAAAAGGTACAGGGATTGGACTGCTGAGGACTGGGGTAAAGTCATTTTCTCTCATGAATCCCCTTTCCGATTGTTTGGGGCATCCGGAATAAAGCTTGTCCGGAAAGACAAGGTGAGCGCTACCATCAGTCCTGTGTCATGCCAACAGTAAAACATCCTGAGACCATTCATGTGTGGGGTTGCTTCTCAGCCAAGGGAGTGGGCTCACTGACAATTTTGCCTAAGAACACAGCCATGAATAAAGAATGGTACCAACACATCCTCCGAGAGCAACTTCTCCCAACCATCAAGGAACAGTTTGGTGACGAACAATGCATGCTTTTCCAGCATGATGGCGCACCTTGCCATAAGGCAAAAGTGATAACTAAGTGGCTCGGGGAACAAAACATCAATATTTTGGGTCCATGGCCAGGAAACTCCCCAGACCTTAATCCCATTGAGAACTTGTGGTCAATCTTCAAGAGGCGGGTGGACAAACAAAAACCCACAAATTCTGACAAACTCCAAGCATTGATTTTGCAAGAATGGAGTGCCATCAGTCAGGATGTGGCCCAGAAGTTAATTGACAGCATGCCAGGGCGGATTGAGGAGATCTTGAAAAAGAAGGCTCAACACTGCAAATATTGACTCTTTGCATCAACTTCATGTAATTGTCAATAAAAGCCTTTGACACTTATGAAATGCTTGTAATTATACTTCAGTATTCCATAGTAACATCTGACAAAAATATCTAAAGACACTGAAGCAGCAAACTTTGTGGAAATTATTATTTGTGTCATTCTCAAAACTTTTGGCCACGACTGTAGATTGATGAGAGGAAAAAAAACTATTTAATCCATTTTAGAATAAGGATGTAATGTAAAACATTTTGGGGAAAAAGTCAAGGGGTCTGAATAATTTCCGAATGGGTTGTAGGTCACGATTCGGTACATATGGCTGTTCTGTATTCAATTCTTAATTAAATTGGCAGTAAGAAAAACTTTTGCCTGGTTAATCTGCGATAGAGACAGTAACCAGGTTCCCATCCAACCTTTTTATGCGAGTAAAGTACATGTCGGATATAGAACATTTCATGACAGTCCCGATGGAAACCGCTAATTTGTCTGTTAACTTTCCAAATATCGATAAAACAAAATACTCTAAACAAGGTGTGATGTTTTTGTGTCTGTAAAATGAATAATGCGAGAAATGGCGGTGGAAACGCATTTTTCTGGAAATATTGATATAGTAACCATCATCATATCTAAGTGAATTTGGGAGTCACGCGATGACATGTGTGGTCCGCCTACTACGACTCAGGAAACGATGCAGTTTATTAGGCTGCAGATTAAATAAATTATGATGAATTTCACAGTGTGGTGAAAGTGCACGGTGAAAAGCTTGATGCTCTTTTATATATCGAAGTTCTTATTCTGGTGACATGATGAATAATGTTTGGCTGCCGTTTGACAAATAAAAATATATTTTGTCCATAATAATCTCATTGTGTAGACTATACCCGCACTGTATCTAAACTGTTGGCTAGAGCGCACGTGCCAAGACCAGAGTGGGCACATTCGATATATAATGTCATTTTTTGGGGGACAAAACCATCAGTAGAGTTGAAAATGTGATGGAACAACCGGCAGTGGCCACAACTGCTACACCACCTCAGCCCACATATTAGTCAAAGTATACGGTGCATTCAGAAAGTATTCAGGCCCCTTGACTTTTTCCACATTTTGTTAAGTTAGACTTATTCGAAAATTGATTAAATTAATTGTTTTACTCATCAATCTACACACAATACCCCATAATTGTCACGTCCTGACCTTAGTTCCTTTTTTATGTCTCTATTTTGGTTTGGTCAGGGCGTGAGTTGGGGTGGGCATTCTATGTTTTTCATTCTATGTTTTGTATTTCTATGTGTTTGGCCTGGTATGGTTCCCAATCAGAGGCAGCTGTCTATCGTTGTCTCTGATTGAGAACCATACTTAGGTAGCCTTTTCCCACCTGGTGTTTGTGGGTAGTTGTTTTCTGTTTTCTGTTGTGTGTCTTCACCAGCCAGAACTGTTTCGGTCGTTCTCTTTGTTATTTTTGTTATTTCAGTGTTCATTAAATAAATATGGACACGTACCACGCTGCACCTTGGTCCTCTCCTTCCAACAGCCGTTACAGAACTACCCACCACCAACGGACCAAGCAGCATGGTAAGGAGGAGCAGAGGGTTCAGGACTCCTGGACTTGGGAGGAGATATTGGACGGTAAGGGACCCTGGAGACAGGCTGGGGAATATCGCCGCCCGAAAGCTGAACTGGAGGCGGCGAAATCGGAGAGGTGGCGATATGAGGTAAGGCAGTGCAGCAGGCACGAGAGGCAGCCCCAACATTTTGGGGGGGGCACACGGGGAGATTGGCGGAGTCAGGCGATAGACCTGAGCCAACTCCCCGTGCTTACCGGAAGAAGCGTAGTACTGGTCAGGCACCGTGTTATGCGGTGAAGCGCACGGTGTCACCAGTGCTCGCTCATAGCCCGGAGCGCTATAGGCCAGCCCCCCGCAAGTGCCATGCGACAGTAGGCATCCACCCAGGGCGGATTGTGCCAGCCCAGTGTGTTTGGTCTCCGGTGCGCCGTTTCGGCCCAGGGTATCCTGCGCCGGCTCTGCGTACTGTGTCTCCGGGGCGCTGGGAGGGTGCTGTTCATCCTATGCCTGTGCCCCGCCCGTGCCGAGCGAAAGTGGGCATTGAGCCTAATGGAGAGGTGCGAGCGGTAAGCACCAGATCTCCAGTGCTCTTCCACAGCCCGGTTCGACCTGTGCCTGCATTCTGGAGGGGCCGGGCTAAAGTGGGCATTCAGCCTGGAGGAGTGGTGCCTCCTCTACGCACCAGGCCTCCTGTAGGTCTCCCCAGCCTGGTGGGGCCTGTGGCAGCCCCATGCACCAGGCTGTCTCTGTGTCTCCTCCCTCCAGAGTCTCCCTCCAGCCCGGAGCCACCAGAGTCTCCCTCCAGCCCGGAGCCGCCAGAGTCTCCCTCCAGCCCGGAGCCGCCAGAGTCTCCCTCCAGCCCGGAGCCGCCAGAGTCTCCCTCCTGTCCGGAGCCGCCAGAGTCTCCCTCCTGTCCGGAGCCGCCAGAGTCTCCCTCCTGTCCGGAGCCGCCAGAGTCGCCCTCCTATTCGGGGCCCGCTGTAAGGGTCCCCAATTCGGGGTCGGCGGCGAGGGTTGCCACTCCAGAGGCGCCACCTAAGTGGGCCAAGACTAAGGTGGAGTGGGGTCTACGTCCCGCACCAGAGCCGCCACCGCGGTGAAATGCCCACCCAGACCCTCCCCTATAGGTTCAGGTTTTGCGGCCGGAGTCCGCACCTTTGGGGCCGGAGTCCGCACCTTTGTATTTCTATGTGTTTGGCCTGGTATGGTTCCCAATCAGAGGCAGCTGTCTATCGTTGTCTCTGATTGAGAACCGTACTTAGGTAGCCTTTTCCCACCTGGTGTTTGTGGGTAGTTGTTTCCTGTTTTCTGTTGTGTGTCTGCACCAGCCAGAACTGTTTCGGTCGTTCGCTTTGTTATTTTTGTTATTTCAGTGTTCATTAAATAAATATGGACACGTACCACGCTGCACCTTGGTCCTCTCCTTCCGACAGCCGTTACAATAATGACAAAGCGAAAACGGGTTTTTCGATTTTTTTTTGCAAATTTATAATAAAAAATAAACATAAATACCTTATTTACATAAGTATTCAGACCGTTTGCTATGAGACTCAAGATTGAGCTCAGGTTCATCCGATTTCCATTGATCATCCTTGAGATGTTTCCTTAACTTGATTGGATTCCACCTGTGGTCAATTCAATTGATTGGACATGATTTGGAAAGACACACCAGTTGACTGCATATCAGAGAGAAAAAAAAAGCCATGAACTCTGTAGAGTTCCAAGACAGGATTGTGTCAAGGCACAGATCTGGGGAAGGTTACCAAAAAAATGATGCAGCGTTGAAGGTCCACAAGAACATAGTGAACATCATTCTTTTTTTTACCCCATTTTTCGTGGTATCCAGTTGTTAGTAGTTACTGTCTTGTCTCATCACTGCAACTCCTGTACAGACTCGGGAGAGGCGAAGGTCGAGAGCCATGCATCCTCCGAAACACAACCCAACCAAGTCACGCTGCTTCTTAACACAGCGCGTATCCAACCCGGAAGCCAGCCGCACCAATGTGTCAGAAGAAACACCGTACACCTAGCGTCCTGGTCAGCGTGCACTGCACCCGCCACAGGAGTCACTAGTGCATGATGAGAAAAGGATATCCCTGCCGGACAAACCCTACCCTAACCCAGCTAGCATTGCGATGCAGTGCCTTAGACCACTGCGCCACCCTAGGGGGAATTAGATATATAACTTTTTTTTCCAATTTCGTGATATCCAATCGTGATATCCGATATCCGTGATATCCAATATCAAATTTCGTGATATTTACAGTCTTGTCCTATCGCTGCAACTCCCGTACAGACTCGGGAGAGGCGAAGGCCGAGAGCCATGCATCCTCCAAAACATGACCTGCCAAGCCGCACTGCTTCTTGACACACTACTTGCTTAACCCGGAAGCCTGAGTGACCTGAAGTCGGCGTGCATACGCCTAGCCGCCACAAGGAGTCGCTAGAGCGCGATAGTACAAGGACATCCCTGCCGGCCAAACCCTACCCTAACCCGGACGATGCTAGGCCAATTGTGCGCAGCCTCATTGGTCTACCAGTTGCGGCCGGCTGCTACACAGCCCGGGATCGAACTCGGCTCTGTAGTGACGCCTCTAGCACTGCGATGCAATTCCTTAGGCTGCTGCGCCACTCTGGAGGCCCGGGAAAAAATGATTTAATACATTTTAGAATAAGGCTGTAAGGTAACAAAATGTGGAAAAGTCAAGGGGTCTGAATACTTTCCGAATGCACTGTAAATACTATATTTGAATTATTGAACTATTCATTAATTTGTCCACAAGTCAAACTGACAGATAGTTGAGAATGTCATAGTGTGAACTTCACCTGCAACATCACTGATAATGTGCAAAATGTAGAAAGTTTCAACTTTTTCACTTTGCACTGCCCGCTAGAATCATATCACCTATGCATGGTTACATCGCTAATGTTACCACAAGTTGCTCTCTGTTGATAATGAATTACTTCTGCCATTTTGTCACCTCGCCTTTTCTCGCTGATATCATATCAAATCAAATCAAATGATAGTGGGACATCGTCGGTCAGCATTGATAATCATTAACTATATGTTCTCTTCCTGACTAAAATCTGTTTCTTTATAGTTAATGTACATGCCAATAAACGTGGTAAGTAGTATTTGTATGTGATCGTTTAAAGCTTCTGTATGCTCATGTTTCATATCCAAAATCGGAAGAACTTCCGTTTCTAATAGAATAATCTGTTTTCTTATGTCTGCAGAATGTCTCAAGCAACACCTAGGTAAGCATTGTGTGTGTGTGTGTGTGTGTGTGTGTGTGTGTGTGTGTGGTTGTGTGTGTGTGTGTGTTGTGGTGTGTGTGTGTGTGTGTGTGTGTGTGTGTGTGTGTGTGTGTGTGTGTGTGTGTGTTTTCTTCATGGCGTTATAGACTATAACACAAGCTGTTATAATGTTACGTGTTACCATTACAAAATGCTGTATGTTTATCCCCTTAGATTCTGTGAACAAAAATAAGTATCATGGTGAGTACAAAAGAAATCCATCAGACAGCGGGAAAGTGTTTGTGTGTGTGTGTCTGTGTGAGTGGTTTTTGGTTGTAATGCTGAGAATCTCTGTAATTGACTGTCACGACTTCTGCCGAAGTCGATGCCTCTCCTTGTTCGGGCGGTGCTCGGCGGTCGACGTCGCCAGTCTTCTAGCCATCGCCGATCCATTTTTTCATTTTCCATTTGTCTTGTCTTGTTTTTCCACACACCTGGTTCTCATTTCCCTCATTATGTGTTGTGTATTTAACCCTCTGTTTCCCCCATGTCTTTGTGTGGTATTGTTTATTCTGTTTCATGTTATGTGCACGTTAGTCTGTTACGCTGGGTTTATTGTCACGCCCTGACCTTAGAGAGCCTTTTTATTTCTCTATTTGGTTAGGGCAGGGTGTGATTTGGGTGGGCATTCTAGTTTTTCTATTTCTTTGTTTGGCCGGGTATGGTTCCCAATCAGAGGCAGCTGTCTATCGTTGTCTCTGATTGGGGATCATACTTAGGCAGCCGTTTTCCACCTTTAGTTTGTGGGATCTTGATTTTGTATAGTTACTGTGTAGCATGCAGAACATTACGTTTGTTAATATATATATATATTTTTTGGTGTTCATCAAATAAAGAAAGATGTACGCTTCCTACGCTGCACCCTGGTCTCCTCATTCCATCAACGAACGTAACAGTTATGTTAACCCAAATTGTTATTTTGTGTTTATTTTGCCGTGTGCTTTTGGTTCGCCTAAATAAAAGGCTCCGTTGGCTACCCAATATCTGCTCTCCTGCACCTGACTCCCTTACAGCCATTTTACGCATGCCTGACATTGACAGATACTTGTTGTAATCCCTTTTGATGTTTGATGCTTGAAATTATAGTCGACTAGATGTTTTATAACTGTATGATTATATAACAAAAACACAGTCTAATTTACAATCTCTGAATACTATTTGAACCATCATTTGTTCCATTCCATTCCAGTTCCTATCACCCTAATCCCTGAAACAGCACATTATTCTCTAAATGTGGAAAGACAAACAATTACAAAAGAGAAGGAAGAACAGAGATTAAAAAGTCATGCTGTCCCGGGAAATCTGCAAATAACAGGGACATCTTACTTTGTTGTGGATGTGGAACAATCATGGATTGTAGGAGTGGTCAAGATGTCCATCAACAAGGAGAAGAAAGTAAGGTTTGGACCTAAAGATGGTGCCTGGACTCTGAGGTGTGTGGAGGGTAAAGTAAGAGTTTATGATGGGACTTTTGTTTCTCTCTTCCGCACTGACAAAGATAATAAGTTGAAGAGGGTTGGGGTATTTGTAGATTATGAGAAGAATATAGTCTCCTTAACAACATGACCAACAGTGATAATACTCATATCTACTCTTATGTAGAATGCAACTTCCCAGATGAACCCCTTCATCCAATCTTTAGTGCAAGCTCAACCCTCAGGATCATTCATCATTCAGGTGCTAATGTTCAGAGTGGAGAACGTCAAGCGGTTCAGCATGGAGAACGTCAAGCGGTTCAGCGTGGAGAACGTCAAGAGGTTCAGAGTGGAGAATGTCAAGAGGTTCATAGACCTAGAAGTGACTCAATAGGATAGATGATAGCAATGTTATCAACCTATTGTTTCCACCAATCCAACCAGATCAGATCACTTTAAGAAAGAGAGAGGAAAGAAGAATTAAAAGTAGTTCAAACAGGACCCAGGTGTGAACCAATCCCTGCCTGACTGGAAGGGAAAGATGAAAACCAGCAGTACCTAGAGGGACATATTTAAGTATCCCTGGTCTAATGCATTGGCCAATGATATGATCATTATTGACTGTATTGGTGGTCACAAAGCTCTGCTGTGAATCTCTGAAATCTTATTTCTGTTAGTAATTGACATTTGGTCAATGGGTGCTTTGCCTTTTGAAGCGGTTGTCCAGGCAGCTTCTATGTATCCACTTTACCTGTTCCTTTGTTCACTTTTTTACCTGTTTTGTAAAGTACTGTTGTAATGCAAGGGCACATTTCTGCCAAAGCAGACTATAAAGTATCTTCAAAGCCCCTAACTAGACCATCATATCTTTACAGTAAGCTATGTGCTAAAATGCATGGGAATGATGTCAATGTGCTAAATGTCCCTGTAAAATATGCCAAATATGCGTATATTATATGATAATAAAATATAATTTTGTTCATTGCATTGTTTGATTGTTGGAGAGTTATTACTGTTCTATATCACTACTGTACTGTGTTGGGGGTTTATCTGGGATAGAGTTGTTCCTAGATGCTGAGCTGAGGTCAATTTAGCATTTCCCCAGTGTAGTTAAAGGTGAGGATTTGGGAAGGATAGGCTGGTCCTGGTTCAGTGTGCCTCGGCGTCATGCGCGACGGCATGACTACCTGGAGGAAGGGGAGGGGAGGGAAATGGCATGGGAGGTGTGTGTGTGACAGTGAAGACCACTTAATTCTACCGGAGGTTATTCACAGAAAGTGATTTACTGGAGCGCCTGCGCGGCAAATCGTAACAGATAGAATGAGCAGACGAGTGGGCGACCTCAGCCCGAAGCAGGTGGACATTTTAGCCGAGGTAATTAAACTTTCCACTATAACATTTGATGTTCTTTGTAGGCCTATATTCTAGCGTCTGTTTATTCAAGTTACTGTCGAAAAGGTTTTTGTCATATAGCCTATTCAGTCTATTCCTTCACCCCCCCCCCCCCCCCCAACAATTCTTTATTTAGTTCGTTGTGTCAGTATTGTGTTGTCTCTTGCTGCTAGTTTCGGGAGCGGATTGAGGACATTCTCCCAGACCTTCCCGCGCAGCATGATCACTACCTGCTCCGCTGGCTCCGAGGTAAAATCAAAACTACATCTTTGTTCCCATAGTAACATGAGATAGTCCTACCCTGCATTTCTGAAGGTTATATTTATATGTATTTGTTTTACCCGCAACATGAATTGCATACATTACAATATGATGGTAGGATGGTCATGTGTAAATCTCCTTTTTCTGAGATCAAATTAAAATAGGGTAGGACTATCTAAAGTGCTTTTCAACATCTCTATTCCTACTTAAGCAGGCCTATGTTCCTCGTGGTGAATAGAAAGAGGATGAAACATTTGTGCTGATACAGTAGTCTATGTCTGAGCTGACTGATGTAGTGGACATGGGCTTAGCCAACAGCACATACTCTCAGTTTCTCTGACCCCTAGAGAGTGAACCCTACAGTGAAACGTGTTGTCCAAGAATATGAGAACAGGTTATGTTGTGACAACCACATAGGACAAATGTACAGTAATAACTTTGCACTCTCTGTCCCCATAGGGAGCTAAATCACACAGGTAGCCTAGGCATTTGAGGCATTTTGACAAGTTGTTGTGTTTTGACTAACCGTCAATCCACAACCCTGTTTTCAAATTATATTTGACTCCTATTCATGGTGGTGACATTTTTTGTAAATTTATGTGATATACAGTATTTTGTACATATGTTACCTGTTGCAGAGAGACACTAGTTTTCCAATCAGATTGGGTGTAAGATATTGAGGTATTGTTAACCCACACTCAGCAGACCCAGTGGTAATGTAACTGTTACAAATCGCCCAAAAATGTACATATTGCCACTTTAACAAATACTTAGTAGTCAAGTTTCGGAGCATGTCTTTAAGGAAGGGAGATTTGTTTAACAATATATATAATTTTTTCATTTTTAAATTTTCACAAGCATCGCCCACAAAAAAACATTAAGATAATGCCCCTTCTACACTCCCCTGTGTCTCCAGCATCAGCTCCCCCCCAATGATATCCTACAAAAAGTGTTCATTGTTTGAAGTAATGTTGTTGTTGTAAGATTGCAAACAGACTTGGCAGTTTTACTGTTATGGAGTCCAACTTTAAAGAGATTCTTTTGTATACTTTTTAGCAAGTAGTTCTGAAAGTAGTGTTCACTTTTATACTACGTAACATACTGTATGTGCAGATATGTGCACCACATCATTGTTCGCTCTCTCGCTCTGCTGTGTGTACATGATGTCCATCTTGCTTGCTGTCACTCATATGGCGAGGGGTTGAAGCTCATTGGTTGAACTCAAATTGCTAGGGGGCTGGCCCACGTAGTGGAAAATGTAGGGAAAATAGCGCAGCACAGCTCCCAGAAAGACAGTCGCTTTCAAACTATGGATTTAGTAGATAATTGAGGTAAGACTGTAATTCTGCTCATATATTATGTATTTATGAACTACAAATCCAGTCCAAAGTGGGAGATTTAGTAGTAGCCAAAGTTCTGGAGCATGTCTTCAAGGAAGTAATTTATTTTTCAACAATATAATGCCCCTTCTACCCCCAACCCCCCCATACACACATACACAAAATTACAGGCTACATGAGAGTACATAATACAGATCCCTTCAAACAGCCCCCACTCCCCCAACCAGTAGTAGCCTCAATGCTGTAAAAAAGAGTGAAACAGTGCCCTCTATATCAAATACTAGCAAATACATTTGTCAACATAAATACAAAGAAACACACACACAGAGAGAAAATGAGAGGGGAGGTGAGGGGAAGAGAGAGAGAATCACCTGTGTGATACAAGATGCACCACTACATAATCAGAAACATGGATTGTTCTAAAACTTGTGTATAGGTAGCTGAAGACTCAAGTAAGATTTGGGGACCGCATCCATGTTTGTATATCTAGAGACTGATCTCTAACGTTCCTGGCTGCCAGTGTGGCTTCTGCTCTGGTGACATCTGACATTCGGTCGCTTTGTTTTTGATAAGGTTTTGGAAGTAAACATCAGCTCATGGGGCACCTCGCTGGCCTGACCAATAGGGATGGACCGTGCGCCCTCTCCTCCTCCTGCCCTATGCCCACAAGAGCATATTTACTCAGCCAGTAGACCGGGTTTGGACAAACAAAGTAGGCTAAATATAAGATGACTTCCCAAACCTGATCTTTATAAAAGCTGGTGTTCATTTACATAATTTAGCATGCGCTCTTATCCAGAGTGACTTACAGGAGCAATTAGGGTTAAGTATCTTGCTCAAGGGCACATCAACAGATTTTTCACCTAGTCGGCTCAGGAATTCAAACTAGCGACCTTTCAGTTACTGGCCCAACGCTCTTAACCACTAGGCTACCTATATTCCAGTGGTCACCAACCGGTCGATCGTGGTCGACTTGTCGATTTCCAAGGCATTTCTAGTCGATCGCCAAACATTTCAGTAAAAAACCCAACGATAAAGCCTTGTGTTCCTATTTTTTTTGTTAGTCTCGGGCAGCCTACAGCTGGAAAAACGTTTAAAACCATGACTAGAGAGAGACTGTCAACGAATACACCAAAGATCTGATGTTTTTATGAGTGAGTTCATGTTTAAGTTCTTACTCAGCACTGTCAACACTTTGTATTCAACACTTTTATAAGCCATAAAATTCACGTTCTTCCTATTTCCACTCAGCGCTTCAACAAGCAGTGCAGCAGTAATGAATGAGTAGGAAAGTGTATCTATAGGTTTGTGTTGTTGTTATTATTAGCGACTTGGGTCTTTTTTAATATCAAGGAATATTTCACTTTCTCTGTTCATATGAGTAACAACATGAATATGTGCATGAGGCAGAAATAATGCTGTGCGACTCGAGTTTCCCCATCAGCTGGAAGACATTGTCCCTTTTTGGTCAGTGTCAGTGGAGGAAAGGGAGAGCGGAGGGATGTTGAGAGGCGAACCCTCAGTCTGCTGCTCTCTCCCTCTGCTGAGACTGACCATCAGATGCAGGCACCATCAGCCCAGTAAAATATAAAGCAAATCATTTAAATGTATGTTTACTCACCTGTGCCTCTCAAGTAATACAACAATGAATCTATTACCGGTGTGATCATATAGCCTACCTCAAAGTTAGAAGTATAATTTAAAAAAATATACCGAACAACAATGCATTGGCAGGTAAATTCAAGCAAAGCCAGTATGCGGTGACAATGTAATGAGCTTATAGCTTACTGCACAAACCTCATTTCTACAGTACTGTTTTTAATTGGTTAATGTTGCATAGGCTTACATAATAGAAATCTGAGCGGTAGATCTCGGCATGCATTTTGATTATGAAAGTGATCTTGACTCAGAAAAGGTTGGCGACCACTGTTCTAGAAAATCATGTTTTAAGCAGCAAACAGTGAACATACTTCTGTCTATGACTGTATTTCATTGTCCAGCTTCTGTGCCACATTGTGAATGTGTGTGATTATTTTATTTTCTGTGGTTGGACAAAGGCTCTGATCAATTCAATAGAGCACTCAATTTCCTATTAGTCTCTTAGGGAAGTGTATTGACCTGTTGAATGAGGTAGGTGGACAGGTAGGGGAACAGGTCCAGTATCCGTAGCCTACCCATAGACAACCAGGCAGGCAGCTGGACACTTATCCTGTAATAGTCATTAGACACAGGGACCAGATTACTGCAACTAGGATGATGGTAGTGTGCTCACTGTCTGTACACACAGGTGTGTGAGAACAATGTAATTAAACACACATAGCAGTGTTGTAGTAGCTACTAGGTGCCATGCATTGGGGTTTGGGCTTTTATAACGTAGAAGATTAAAACTCATTCTGCAAATAATGTATCAGCATTCACTACAGGCAAGGTATAGCTATTAAATCATGTGTTTGTGCACGTTTGTGTCCATATGAGTTGACTCTTCCACGTAGTGGGCATTACTTCAAGGCAGATGGAATAGATCAATATTTGCGTTCTCCCTCATCCTGTGTTTTAGCCTTACAAAAGAAAGTTTATCAACTTATTCAACTGTGTCAGATTCGCTGTCTCACTGTCATTGGATGGTGTTACTATGTACCCTGTACACTATTTGCACTTAATTATATGAATAGCTGTAACGGCTGCTCTCCTCCTCTTCGTCTGAAGAGGAGAAGCATGGGTCGGACCAATATGCATCGAGGTATGCAGTCATAATGAATTTATTTAAACAAAACCGAAAACACGAAGAACACTTGAATTGATACAAAATAACAAAACGACGTAGACTGACCTAAACATGAGAACTTACAGACACACGAAGAACGCACGAACAGGTACAGACTACACAAACCGAAACAGTCCCGTGTGGCGCGACAAACACAGACACGGAAGACAATCACCCACAAACTAACAGTGTAAAACAGCCTACCTATATATGATTCTCAATCAGAGGAAATGAATAACACCTGTCCCTGATTGAGAACCATATAAGGCTAATTAACAATCACACTCCCACATAGAACAAACAACACAGACTGCCCATCCCAACTCACGCCCTGACCAACTAAACACATACAAAACAAGAGAAAACAGGTCAGGAACGTGACAATAGCATTGGCCAACCTAAATTCAAGGCCATGACAATTCTATGGTCCATACTGTATGCTTAAGGAATATTTGCATAACCAAATTTCCATAGGTGAGTTTTTTCACTCAAGCATAATAATGATTTATTATGTGTCCATTTCGCGAAATTTGTCTTGCATTTGAAACTCAACAGCACAACATAAACATCACCAGGTATAGTGGCGCAGCGGATCTAAGGCACTGTATCTCAGGGCTAGAAGTGTCACTACAGACACCCTGGTTCGAATCCATGCTGTATAACAACCGGCCGTGATTGGGAGTCCCATAGGGCGGTGCACAATTGGCCCAGGATCGTCCGGGATTGGCCGGTGTATGCCATCATTGTAAATAACAATTTGTTCTAAACTGACTTGCCTAGTTAAATAAAGGTTAAAAAAGGTTCCCACCAAAATTACATCAACGTCACACAAAAAAGAGATGACAATGCTTTGTAATGTTTCTCTAACAATAAATAAGTATTAGTAAGAAGGTATTGTATTAGCCTATATTGCTCAATTTCATTTCATTTTTCTGAGTCTTAACCAAAATATCAGATGGGACAAAATGTTCAGCTGCCACTTTAAGGGCAGGAGGTGACCCTGGTAACATGGCCACTCGAGCCCTTTCTCTTGACCGAGGTTGGATATTCAACGGATATTCACACTTTCAAGCTTCAATAGCTTTCAAACCACTTGAGCCACAGACTCCAAATAAGTGTCATGATATTGGAAAAATTGTGCACAACATTGCACAGGTCTGATTTTCACGATATGGACATTCATTTGCTTTGCAAAGCTAATAAACATGTGGAAATGTGAGCAGCATTTTGTATTCCTAGTTCAATTAGTTAGGGAGCAAACTTTTTTTACATTCAAATTTCAGTAGCTCCTTGCTCATGTGACCTACTGACTTCAAACAAGGTTCAGAATGTACACTCAGTTTTTTCAGCTATATATCACGTGTTCAGACTTAACTTTTGACTTTTTATTCGCAAATGCAAATGTAACGCACTGTAGAGCCCTGCAAATTGACCACCCGCCTACGTGTCTGGTCAAAACGACGTTCTTACCCGCCAATACATAAATCCACCTGCATTTAGCGGGTGTTAATGTTATGCCTGGTAATGAGAGTACATGCTTGGATGGCCATAATGATTGTCTGTTACATCTTGTTTTGTCTTATTCTGTATCATGACAGGAGTGTTGTTTTTCTTCTTTTCCAGCCCGAAGCTTCAATGTTCAGAAAGCAGAGGCGATGCTTAGAAAGGTGAGACCCTGTTTCAAGTGTTTGTTGATCTAACAAGGTCCTCCTGTACTCTCTGATATCTAAATACTGGCTACTTTCCTCAGGTTGACTTGTAATGAGAATTATTGACTGGACATAATAATGTCTACATATCCAATTTACCATGTGCATGTTAATATACACTGTGTATCCATCATGCATTACCCTGTATTTAAAGAGTAACATGTGTTGTATTGATAAGAGAGACTAGAATGTAATAATAAAGATGGTGACATAACAAGGTGACTGTCTGGTGTCTGTAAGGTCTCCATGGTGATTGTTTAATAGAAACAATCTATTTCTATGTTTTTTTCTTTCTACATCAGCGGATTATAATATGGAACCCTGCGCTCTGCATCTTCAAGCTACTTATTACACACACACACACAGGAGATAATAAAGTATCAGTATAAGCCTCCTGATCGCTTCCAAAATGCTCCATTATATGTGTGTTCCCTTTTGTTCAAAGCCTTGAGGTTGTGTTTATCCAGAACTCCACATTATCCCACATTAAAAACACACACTTGAATCTTTTCAAAGCCAACATTTATTCAACATAACTGTCACTGCTAAAAGACTGTTCTGAACAAGCGTTTCTATCTCCTCTGTAGCATCTGGAGTTCAGGAAACACATGAAAGCAGACAGCATCATCGCTGACTGGAGGCCTCCTGAGGTGCCTGCCTGCCTGTCTGTCTGTCTGCCTGTCTGTGCCTGCCTTTCTGTTTGTCTGCCTGTCTGTGTCTGCCTGTCTGTGTGCTTGCCTGTCTGCCTGTCTGTCTGTGTCTGCCTGTCTGTGTGTGTGCCTGCCTTTCTGTTTCTCTGCCTGCCTGTGTGTGTGCCTGCCTGTCTGCCTGCCTGCCTGTGTGTGCCTGCCTGTCTGTCTGCCTGTGTGTGTGCCTGCCTTTCTGTCTGTCTGCCTGCCTGTGTGTGTGCCTACCTTTCTGTCTGCCTGCCTGCGTGTGTGCCTGCCTGCCTTTCTGTTTGTCTGTCTGGTGAAAAAGTACAGCTCCGTCTGTAACAGAGTACAGCTACACCATTAGGACTACCAGGGTTATTACACAGTGTAATAACACGACACAGATGTTGATACAAACTACTGTCTTACACAATGCACATTATGATAATTTGTGTGGCTTTCCTCCTTTCTAGCATGGTCAGATAGAGATATCTCAGATAGAGATTGGTATGATCAGATAGAGATTGGTATGGTTAGTTAGAGATAGAGATATCTCAGATAGAGATTGGTATGATCAGATAGAGATTGGTATGGTCAGATAGAGATTGGTATGGTCAGATAGAGATAGAGATATCTCAGATAGAGATTGGTATGGTCAGATAGAGATAGAGATATCTCAGATAGAGATTGGTATGGTCAGGTAGAGATTGGTATGGTCAGATAGAGATAGAGATAGAGATATCTCAGATAGAGATTGGTATGGTCAGATAGAGATTGGTATGGTCAGATAGAGATAGAGATATCTCAGATAGAGATTGGTATGGTCAGATAGAGATTGGTATGGTCACAGAATTAAATAGAACAACTATAATATATCTGGGTTGTAAAATGGTCTTGATTCTCAAGCGGTATGAGTTCTACTAATTATTATCGAGCTGTATGAGTTCTACAATACTGAGCAAAATATAAACGCAACATGTAAAGTGTTGGTCCCATGTTTCATGAGCTGAAATAACAGTTCCCAGGCATTTTTTTATATGCACAAAAAGCTTATTTCTCTAAAATGTTGTGAACAGTTTTGTTTACATTCCTGTTAGTGAGCATTTCTCATTTTCCAAGATAATTCATCCATCTAACAGGTGTGGAATATCAAGAAGCTGATTAAACGGCATGATCATTACACAGGTCCACCTTGTGCTGGGGACAACAAAAAGCCACTCTAAAATGTGCAGTTTTGTCACACAACACAATGCCACAGATGTCTCAAGTTTTGAGGGAGCGTGCAATTGGCATGCTGACTGCAGGAATCTCCACCAGAGCTGTTGCCAGATAATTGAATGTTCATTTCTCAACCATAAACCGCCTATAACGTTGTTTTAGAGAATTTGGCTGTACGTCCAACTGACCTCACAACCACAGATCACCTGTATGGCGTTGTGTGGGCGAGCGGTTTGCTGATGTCAACGTTGTGAACCGAGTGCCCCATGGTGGCGGTGGGGTTATGGTATGGGCAGGCATAAGCTACGGCCAGCGAACACAATTGCTTTCATCGATGGCAATTTGAATGCACAGAGATACCGTGACAAGATCCTGAGGCCCATTGTCGTGCCATTCATCCGCCGCCATCAACTCATGTTTCAGCATGATAATGCATGGCCCCATGTCACAAGGATCTGTAATCTGTAAATTCCCAGTTCTTTCATGGTCTGCATACTCACCAGACATGTCACCCATTGAGCACGGTTGGGATGCTCTGGATTGACGTGTACGACAGCGTGTTCCAGTTCCCGCCAATATCCAGCAACTTCACACAGCCATTGAAGAGGAGTGGGACAACATTCCACAGGCCACAATCAACAGCCTGATCAGCTCTATGCGAAGGAGATGTCACCCTGCATGAGGCAAATGGTTGTCACACCAGATACTAACAGGTTTTCTAATCCACGCTCCTACCTTTTTTCTTAAAGTATCTGTGACTAACAGATGCATATCTGTATTACCAGTCATGTGAAATCCACAGATTAGGGCCAAATTAATTTATTTCAATTGACTGATTTCCTTATATGAACTGTAAGTAAAATATTTGAAATTCTTGCATGTTGCATTTACATTTTTGTTCAGTATAATTAGTCCTGTCTAAATAAAATAATTCAAAATATTTCACCAGGGAGCATGACTTAGCCACAAAAGAGAATTTGCTTCTTTTATGAAAACTGCTGTGGATTGTTTCAAATCACAAGTGTGTTTGGGAAGCCGCAATTTGGGTTGTGTGCTTGGCAATAGGTCTAGCTGATTGAATTCTGTCTGTCAGTGAAAACCGTCTACAAAATGTGATAAGATAATGTGTTGTGAGTATAATTTAAAATGTTGAATGAAGACAAAGGGGAGGGGGGTGTGGTGAAGATATGGTGCGTCTCCAGAATGCATATGTAGGAAAGTGCCCATTTGGCAATGTCTTATTTCTGATTGTCTTAACTCTCCACATACACAACACATTTTTTCTTCGCCTCGCGCAAGTCAACAAAGTCTGTTTTTTATATCCGTTGCCACTGATAATTCCTCAGTATTTGAAAAATCTTGTCAACACTCCCGGCCTCGATAATCACCTAGCCTGAGTGTGAATTAGTAAAATATCATGATCTGATGATCCCATATATCCAGTGAAAACATCCTAAAACACAGCTTTCTGTTCCAAACTCATTGGCGCAGGAAACTTTGAGAGCCCGGAATAGCCTAGTTGATACATTGTTGCAAATTTGTTAGGACAGCTTCAGGCCAGACCCTGTGATAATTTGATACAATGCTGAATTTCACTAGCAATAGCTCAAGTCAAGACATAGAATGGAAGGCAGACAGGTGAAGAGAGATGAATGTGATTCAAGGGATATTTTCTTCTGATTTTATTTGTCCGGTTTAGGTCTATTTATTTTACTTAGTTGATGAAGGACGTTATAGGCCTACTGCTGCATTGATCTATAGGCTATCTCTGAGTTCCATGCTCTCATTTCTTTAGCCGCCAATGGGTCACAATGTATCAATATGTCCATATGGCAGAAGCTAGTGCTCTCGCCATAGTTGAATTTTACTTAAGAGTGTTATGATTAACCACGTGACAATGATTTTCAGAAACTAAAATGTTATTATTGAAATTAAACTGTTCCATGAAAATGTGCATGCATTTGAAGTCAGAAGTTTACATACACTTAGGTTGGAGTGATTAAAACTTGTTTTTCAACCATTCCACAAATTTCTTGTAAACAAACTATAGTCTTGGCAAGTCGGTTAGAACATCTACTTTGTGCATGACACAAGTCATTTTTCCAACAATTGTTTACAGAGATTATTTCACTTATAATTCACTGTATCACAATTCCAGTGGGCCAGAAGTTTACATACACTAAGTTGACAGTGCCTTTAAACAGCTTGTAAAATTCCAGTAAATTATGTCATGGCTTTAGAAGCTTCTGATAGGCTAATTGACATCATTTGAGCCAATTGGAGGTGTACCTGTGGATGTATTTCAAGGCCTACCTTCAAACTCATCATGGGAAAATCAAAAGAAATCAACCAAGACCTCAGAAAACAAATTGTAGACCTCCACAAGTCTGGTTCATCCTTGGGAGCAATTTCCAAATGCCTGAAGGTACCACGTTCATCTGTACAAACAATAGTACGCAAGTATAAACACCATGGTACCACGCAGCCATCATACCGCTCAGGAAGGAGACGTATTCTGTCTCCTAGAGATGAACGTACTTTGGTGCGAAAAGTGCAAATCAATCCCAGAACAACAGCAAAGAACCGTGTGATGATGCTGGAGGAAACAGGTACAAAAGTATCTATATCCACAGTAAAACGAGTCCTATATCGACATAACCTGAAAGGCCGCTAAGCAAGGAAGAAGCCACTGTTCTAAAACCGCCATAAAAAAGCCAGACAACGGTTTGCAACTGCACATGGGGATAAAGATCGTGTTTTTTGGAGAAATGTCCTCTGGTCTGATGAAACAAAAATAGAACTGTTTGGCCATAATGACCATCGTTATGTTTGGAAGAAAAGGGGGAGGCTTGCAAGCCGCAGCATCATGTTGTGGGGGTGCTTTGCTGCAGGAGGGACTGGTGCACTTCACAAAATAGATGGCATCATGAGGCAGGAAGATTATGTGGATATATTGAAGCAACATCTCAAGACACCAGTCAGGAAGTTAAAGCTTGGTCGCAAATGGGTCTTCCAAGTGGACAATGACCCCAAGCTTAATGGCTTAAGGACAACACGGTCAAAGCCCTGACCTCATCCTATAGAAAATTTGTGGGCAGAACTGAAAAAGTGTGTGCGAGCAAGGAGGCCTACAAACCTGACTCAGTTACACCAGCTCTGTCAGGAGGAATGGGCCAAAATTCACCCGACTTATTGTGGGAAGCTTGTGGAAGGCTACCCGAAACGTTTGACCCAAGTTAAACTATTTAAAGCCAATGCTACCAAATACTAATTGAGTGTATGTTTTCTTCTGACCCACTGGGAATGTGATGAAAGAAATAAAAGCTGAAATAAATCATTATCTCTACAATTATTCTGACATTTCACATTCTTAAAATAAAGTGTCCAACTTGTAAGTCGCTCTGGATAAGAGCGTCTGCTAAATGACTTAAATGTAAATGTAAATGTTGATCCTAACTGACCTAAGACAGGGAATTTTTACTCTGATTAAATGTCAGGAATTGTGAACAACGGAGTTTAAATGTATTTGGCTACGGTGTATATAAACTTCATACTTCAACTGTATATATATATTCATAACTGGCACGCAGATCGGTAGAAAGGGTAGGATAAATTGTAAGCTTCCCCAAACTTGAAAAAAACGGGCCCGCCTATGGAAATCAAAGGCCTGTCCAACTGATTCATTCTGGCGCCGGGTCTGACTGTATGATGTGGTTCCCCAGGTGATCGAACGGTATGTGTCCGGGGGGATGTGTGGGTACGACCTCGAGGGAAGTCCCATCTGGTACGATGTCATTGGGCCCCTGGACCCCAAAGGTCTGCTCCTGTCCTGCACCAAACAGGACTTCATGAGGACCAAGATCAGAGACACAGAGATGCTCCGCAGAGAGTGTCAGAAACAGACAGAGAAGGTACACTTTGAACTACCATGCTTTTATACAGTATGTATGACAATATTAACAGAATTGAGCACATACAGTGCCTTCAGAAAGCATTCACACTCCTTGACTTTATCCACATTTATTTGTTTTACAGCCTGAATATAAAATAGATTACATTTAGATTTTTTTGTCACACACAATACCCCACAATGTCAAAGTGGAATTACGTTTTTATTTTTTTTATTTTGACAAATTAATTACAAATGAAAAACTGAAATGTCTTGAGTCAAAAAGTATTCAACCCCTTTTTTATGGCAAGCCTAAATAAGTTCAGGAGTAAAAATGTGCTTAACAAGTTACAAAATAAGTTGCATGGACTCACTTTGTATGCAGTAATACTGTTTAACATGATTTCTGAATGACTACCTCATCTCTACACCCCACACATACAGTTTATCTGTAAGGTCCTTCAGACAAACAGTGAATTTTAAATACCAATTCAACCACAAAGACAAGGGAGGTTTTCCAGTGCCTCGCAAAGAAGGGCACCTATATGTAGTTGGGTACAAATAAAAAAAGTAGAATTGAGCATGGTGAAGTTATTAATTGCACTTTGGATGGTGTATCAATACACCCAATCACTACAAAGAAACAGGTGTCCTTCCTTGCTCAGTTGCCTGAGAGGAAAGAAACTGCTCAGGGATTTCGGCCATTGAGACCAGTGGTGACTTTAAAACAGTTTAATGGCTATGATAGGAGAAAACTGAAGATGGATCAACAACATTGTAGTTACTCAACAATACTAACCTAATTGACAGATTGAAAAGAAAGAAGCATGTACAGAATAAAAATATTCCAAAACATGCATTCTGTTTGCAACTAGGCACTAAAGTACTGCAAAAAATGTGGCAAAGCAATGAACTTTTGGTCCTGAATACAAAGCATTATATTTGGGGCAAATCGAACACAACACATCACTGAGTACCACTCTTCATATTTTCAAGCATGGTGGTGGCTGCATCATGTTATGGGTATGTAGGTTAAAGGGAGTATTTAGGTTAAAAAGAAACTGAATAGAGCTAAGCACAGGCAAAATCCTAGAGAAAAACCTGGTTCAGTCTGCTTTCCAACAGACACTGGGAGACAAATTCACCTTTCAGCAGGACAATAACCTAAAATACAATGCGGACACCTGCTCGTCGAACATCTCATTCCAAAATCATGGTCATTAATACGGAGTTGGTCCCCCCTTTGCTGCTACAACAGCCTCCACTCTTCTGGGAAGGCTTTCCACTAGATGTTGGAACGTTGCTGAGGGGACTTGCTTCCATTCAGCCACTAGATAATTAGTGAGGTCGGGCACTGATGTTGGGCGATTAGGCCTGGCTCGCAGTCGGCATTCCAATTCATCCCAAAGGTGTTTGATGGGATTGAGGTCAGGGCACTTTGTAGTCTGGTCAAGTTCTTCCACACCGATCTCGCAAACCATTTCTGTATGGACCTCGCTTTGTGCATAGGGGCATTGTCATGCTGAAATAGGAAAGGGCCTTACCCAAACTGATGCCACAAAATTGGAAGCACAGAATCGTCTAAAATGTAATTGTATCCTGTAGCGTTAAGATTTCCATTCATTTCAACTAACGGGCTGCTAGCTTTACACCCCTCCAGCCGACGCTTGGCATTGCGCATGGTGATCTTAGGCTTGTGTGCGGCTGCCATGGAAACCCATTTCATGAAGCTCCTAACAAGCAGTTCTTGTGCTGACACTGCTTCCAGAGGCAGTTTGGAACTCGGTAGTGAGTGTTGTAACCGAGGACAGACGATTTTACGCGCCTAGCGCTTCAGCACTCGGCGGTCCCGTTCTGTGAGCTTGTGTGGCCTATCACTTCACGGCTGAGACGTTGTTGCTCCTAGACGTTTCCACTTCACATTAACAGCACTTACAGTTGACCATGGCAGCTCTAGCAGGGCAGAAATTTGACAAACTGACTTGTTGGAAAGGTGCCATCCTATGATGGTGCCACATTGATAAGGCCATTCTACTGCAAATGTTCGTCTATGGAGATAGCATGGCTGTGTGCTCGGTTTTATACACCTGTAGGCAACAGGTGTGGCTGAAATTGCCAAATTCCCTAATTTGAAGCGGTGTCCACATACTTTTGGCCGTGTAGTGTATGTAGATGAGATTCTTTCAATACGTTTTCAAACATTTCTAAAAACATGTTTTCACTTTGTCATTATGGAGTATTGTGTGTAGTTGAGGGAGAAAATATATATATTTAATCGATTTTGAATGTATCACAACAAAATGTGGAATATGTATTACAGTATGACAGGCCTTTATTCTAATCTCATAGTGCCAGAAGCAGACAGAGAAGCTTTGACTGAGTATGATTTATTACATATATATTCAATAAGATAAGATTTTATTTATTAGAGTGCCAGAGACAGTACAGACAGACATTCATTAAAGAGATTTTTGCAACGCCAAGAGTTGTGGGTTTGATTCCCGCTAGGGCCACCCGTACATAAAATGTATGCACACATGACTGTAAGACACTTTGGATAAAAGTGTCTGCTAAATGGTGTATAATATTGTTATTATTATTATTATTATATAGAAGAATGAGAGATTTGACTTAAAACGCTCTTAAAATATCCCCCACCCCTTTTTCACTCTCTCTCGCTCTCTCTCCCCTCCCCGTCCCTCCCCACCTCCTCTCTTTCCCCCTCTCTCAGTTGGGGGTTAATGTGGAGGCGATAACCCTGATCTATGACTGTGAGGGACTGGGCCTGAAGCACCTGTGGAAGCCTGCTTTAGAGGCCTATGGAGAGGTGAGCCCACTGAATTAAATAGATTAGAACATAAAATATAAACACTAATGGTTCTAAATAGTACCAGATATGGGTTCTTTGGCTTGTAACCATATCAGCACCCTTTTTGGTGCTATATACAACCCTTTTTTGAAGGTTTAATAAAGAACCATGCCCATCATGTTCTAAATGGAACCTGTATGGTGTTATAAAGAACCCTTTCCTAAGGTTCTATAAAGAATCATTAAAAAAGGTTCTAAACTCAGCAAAAAAAGAAACATCCTCTCACTGTCAACTGCGTTTATTTTCAGAAAACTTAACACGTGTAAATATTTGTATGAACATAACAAGATTCAACAACTGAGACATGAACTGAACAGGTTCCACAGACATGTGACTAACAGAAATTGAATAATGTGTCCCTGAACAAAGGGGGGGTCAAAATCAAAGTAACAGTCAGTATCTGATGTGGCCACCAGCTACATTAAGTACTGCAGTGCATCTCCTCCTCATGGACTGCACCAGATTTCCCAGTTCTTGCTGTTAGATGATACCCCACTCTTCCACCAAGGCACCTGCAAGTTCCCGGACATTTCTGGGAGGAATGGCCCTAGCCCTCACCCTCCGAACCAACAGGTCCCAGACGTACTCAATGGGATTGAGATCCGGGCTCTTCGCTGGCCATGGCAGAACACTGACATTCCTGTCTTGCAGGAAATCACACACAGAATGAGCAGTGTGGCTGGTGGCATTGTCATGCTGGAGGGTCATGTCAGGATGAGCCTGCAGGAAGGGTACCACATGAGGGAGGAGGATGTCTTCCCTGTAACGCACAGCGTTGAGATTGCCTGCAATGACAACAAGCTCATTCCAATGATGCTGTGACACACCGTTCCAGACCATGACGGACCCTCCACCTCCAAATCGATCCCGCAGTCTGACAGTCTGAGCACTGATGGGAGGGATTGTGCGTTCCTGGTGTAACTCAAGCAGTTGTTGTTGCCATCCTGTACCTGTCCCGCAGGTGTGATGTTCAGATGTACAGATCCTGTGCAGGTGTTGTTACACGTGGTCTGCCACTGCGAGGACGATCAGCTGTCCGTCCTGTCTCCCTGTAGCGCTGTCTTAGGCGTCTCACAGTACGGACATTGCAATTTATTGCCTTGGCCACATCTGCAGTCCTCATGCCTTCTTGCAGCATGCCTAAGGCACGTTCACGCAGATGAGCAGGGACCCTGTGCATCTTTTTTTTGTGTTTTTCAGAGTTAGTAGAAAGTCCTCTTTAGTGTCCTAAGTTTTAATAACTGTGACCTTAATTGCCTACCGTCTGTAAGCTGTTAGTGTCTTAACGACCGTTCCACAGGTGCATGTTCAGTCATTGTTTATGGTTCATTGAACACGCAGGGAAACAGTGTTTAAACCCTTTACAGTGAAGATGTGGGAAGTTATTTGGATTTTTACGAATTATCTTTGAAAGACAGGGTCCTGAAAAAGGGATGTTTCTTTTTTTGCTGATTTTATAAAAAACCTTTCTCAATCTGAAAGGTTCTTTGTAGATCCTGTAGAAGACCCAAATAGGTTTTTATTCTGGTCAGTCATATTATATTATATATATTCTAATGAGCCACCTCCCCTACATTTAATTATCACTAAAAGAGCAAAGAACCCTTTTGTGAACTTTAAAGAACCATTGAAGAACAGAACTCAAAGGCTTATTTGAGTAATTATGGCTCCACATAGAACCATCACCCTTCCTAAAGATCCCTTGGGGAACCCTCATCTTTTAGTGTTTATGCATCTCTATGGGTGAGACCACCATGAATAGACATGTCTGAGAAACAATGTGTCTGTTTGGCTGGCTGTTGTCTGTCTTGCTGGCTGTCTGTCTGTCTGGCCATTGTATGGCTGGCTGTTGTCTGTCTGTTGGCTGGCTGGCTGGCTGTCCCTTGCTAATACTGTTGCAGATCCTTACCATGTTTGAGGAGAACTATCCTGAAGGACTCAAGAGGGTGTTTCTCATCAAGAGTGAGTCATCTAGATTCTAGAGGTCGACCGATTATGATTTTTCAACGCCGATACCGATTATTGGAGGACCAAAAAAAGCCGATATCGATTAATCGGTCGATTTTTTTAATGTATTTGTAATAATGACAATTATAACAATACTGAATGAACACTTATTTTAACTTAAAACAATAAAATCAATTTAGCCTCAAATAAATAATGAAACATGTTCAATTTGGTTTAAATAATGCAAAAACCAAGTGTTGGAGAAGAAAGTAAAAGTGCAATATGTGCCATGTAAAAAAGCTAACGTTTAAGTTCCTTGCTCAGAACATGAGAACATATGAAAGCTGATGGTTCCTTTTAACATGAGTCTTCAATATTCCCAGGTAAGAAGTTTTAGGTTATAGTTATTATAGGAATTATAGGACTATTTCTCTCTTTACGATTTGTATTTCATATACCTTTGACTATTGGATGTTCTTATAGGCACTTTAGTATTGCCAGTGTAACCTGGGCTCGAACCAGGAACACATCGACAACAGCCACCCTCGAAGCAGCGTTACCCATGCAGAGCAAGGGGAACAACTACTCCAAGTCTCAGAGCGAGTGACGTTTGAAATGCTATTAGCGCGCACCCCGCTAACTAGCCAGCCATTTCACATCGGTTACACAAGCCTCATCTCGGGAGTTGATAGGCTTGAAGTCATAAACAGCGCAATGCTTGAAGAATTGCGAAGAGCTGCTGGCAAACGCACGAAAGTGCTGTTTGAATGAATGCTTACGAGCCTGCTGGTGCCTACCATCGCTCAGTCAGACTGCTCTATCAAATCATAGACTTAATTATAACATAATAACACACAGAAATACGAGCCTTTGGTCATTAAAATGGTAGAATCCGGAAACTATCATTTCGAAAACAAAACGTTTATTCTTTCAGTGAAATACGGAACCGTTCCGTATTTTATCTAACGGATGGCATCCCTAAGTCTAAATATTGCTGTTATATTGTACAACCTTCAATGTTATGTCATAATTATGTACAATTCTGGCAAATTAATTACGGCCTTTGTTAGGAATAAATGGACTTCACACAGTTCGCAATTAGCTAGGCGGCCCAAACTGCTGCATATACCCTGACTGCTTGCACGGAACGCAAGAGAAGTGACACAATTTCCCTAATTATAAGAAATTCATGTTAGCAGGCAATATTAACTAAATATGCATAATTGTGTATTGATTTTAAAGAAAGGCATTGATGTTTATGGTTAGGTACATTGGTGCAACGACAGTGCTTTTTTCGCAAATGCGCTTGTTAAATCATCACCGTTTGTCGAAGTAGGCTGTGATTCGATGAGAAATGAACAGGCACTGCATCGATTATATGCAACGCAGGACACGCTAGATAAACTAGTAATATCATCAACCATGTGTAGTTAACTAGTGATTATGTTAAGATTGATTGTTTTTTTATAAGATAAGTTTAATGCTAGCTAGCAACTTACTTTGGCTTCTTGCTGCCCTCGCGTAACAGGTAGTCAGCCTGCCACGCAGGCTCCTCGTGGAGTGCAATGTAAGGCAGGTGGTTGGAGCGTTGGACTAGTAACTGGAAAATTGCAAAAAACGAATCCCCGAGCTGACAAGGTAAACATCTGTCGTTCTGCCCCTGAACAACGCAGTTAACCCACCGTTCCTAGGCCGTCATTGAAAATAAGAATGTGTTCTTAACTGACTTGCCTAGTTAAATAGAGGTGTAAAAAAAAAAAAACGTCAAATCGGTGTCCAAAAATACTGATTATCGATTGTTATGAAAACTTGAAATCTGCCCTAATTAATCGGCCATTCCGATTAATCGGTCGACCTCTACTAGATTCTGCATGTGTGTATGAGTGTGTGCATGTGTGTGTGTGTGTGTGTGTGTGTAGTATCTATGTCTTACAATCTATGTCTTACAATATCTATAAAATACAATAAAATGTGAGTCACAGGAGGGTGGTGGCACCTTAATTGGGGAGGACGGGCTTGTGGTAATGGCTGGAGCAGAATTATTATGAGCCATCCTCCCCTCAGCAGCCTCCTGTGTCTGTGTTGTGCGTGCGTCCTTGTGTGTATTTATAGTGTCTCTCTCTCCCTGCAGCTCCTAAGCTATTCCCGATGGCCTACAACTTGGTCAAACAATTCCTGAGTGAAGAGACACGTCATAAGATCATCATTCTGGGATGTGAGTACTGTGTTCCTATAGGCTCTCCTATCCTGTTCCTGGAGAGCTTCCGTCCTGTAGGTTTTTACTCCAACCCTAATCTAATTGGTTGATAAGCTGAATCAGGTTAGTTACAACAGGTAGTAACAACAGTTGGAGCAAAAACCTACAGGAGGGTAGTTGTCCAGGAACAGGGTTGGAGAGCCCTGGTCTGTATCGTTTTGAGATGTCACTTCTCGCCATTAGGGGGCAATCTCACATCAGGTGGTGGTGGGCCAAGTGTACAGCTGTAACAAACTTTTGAACCTCCCCTGTCTTTCTCTCTCGCTCTCTTTTCCCCCTCTCTCCATCTCTAGCTAACTGGCAGGAGGTGTTACTTAAGCACATTGACCCGGAGCAACTCCCGGTGGCGTACGGAGGAACCCTTACTGACCCTGATGGTGACCCTCGCTGTCGCACCATGGTGAGAGAGAGGGAGGGACGGAGCGAGGTAACTTCCACAAAGCTGTGAACGATCTGAGACAAGACAAGAATGGACTTCTACGCCATCAAAAGGAACATCAAATTCAACATCCCAATTAGGATCTGGCTAAAAATACTAGAATCAGTTAAAGAACCCATTGCCCTTTATGGTTGTGAGGTCTGGGGTCCGCTCACCATCCAAGAATTCACAAAATGGGACAAACACCAAATTGAGACTGCATGCAGAATTTTGATAAAAAATATCCTCCTTGTACAACGTAAAATACCAAATAATACTAGCAGAGCAGAACTAGACTGATACCAGAAAATTGCTTTTCAATTCTACAAACACCTAAAAGGAAGCGAGTCCCAAACCTTCCATAACAAAGCCATCACCTACAGAGAGATGAACCTGGAGAAGAGTCCCCTAAGCAAGCTGGTCCTGGGGCTCTGTTCACAAACACACCCCACAGAGACCCAGGACAGCAACACAATTAGACCCAACCAAATCACGAGAAAACAAAAAGATAATTACTTGACACATTGGAAAGAATTTACCAAAAAACAGAGCAAACTAGAATGTTATTTGGCCCTAAACAGAGAGTACACAGTGGCAGAATACCTGACCACTGTGACTGACCCAAACTTAAGGAAAGCAATAACTGTTTTTTGTTGTTGTTTTTTTAAACCATTATTTTACCAGGTAAGTTGACTGAGAACACATTCTCATTTACAGCAACAACCTGGGGAATAGTTACAGGGGAGAGGAAGGGGGATGAATGAGCCAATTGGAAGCTGGGGATGATTAGGTGACCTTGATGGTCAGATTGGGAATTTAGCCAGGACACCGGGGTTAACACCCCTACTCTTACAATAAGTGCCATGGGATCTTTAGTGACCACAGACTCTTGCTATAGCCTTGCTATTGAGAGAAGCCGCCATAGGCAGACCTGGCTCTCAAGAGAAGACAGGCTATGTGCACACTGCCCACAAGATGAGATGGAAACTGAGCTGCATGTCCTAACCTCCTGCCAAATATATGTCCATAGTAGAGACACACATTTCCCTCGGATTACACAGACCCACAAAGAATTCGAAAAACAAATCCAATTTTGATAAACTCCCATATCTACTGGGTGAAATACTTCAGTGTGCATCACAGCAGCAAGATGTGTGACCTGTTGCCACAAGAAAAGGGCAGCCATTGAAGAACAAACACCATTGTCAATACAACCCATATTAATGTTTATTTATTCTCCCTTTACACATCGTTATAACACTATATATAGACATAATATGACATCTGACATGTCTCTATTCCTTTGTAATGTTTACTGTTAATTTTTTATTGTTTGTTTCACTTTTGTTTAGTATCTATTTCACTTGCTTTGCTAATGTTTTGTTTTATTTAACCTTTATTTAACTAGGCAAGTCAGTTAAGAACAAATTCTTATTTACAATGACGGCCTACACCGGCCAAACCCGGACGACGCTGGGCCAATTGTGCGTCGCCCTATGGGACTCCCAATTACGGCCGGTTGTGATACAGCGTGAATGTAAACATTTCTATTGAATTAAGAGAGAGAGAGAGAGATGTTTGTGTGTGTGTGTTTGTGCATGAATTGATGTGTGTGTTGTGGTGGTAGATAAACTACGGCGGTACGGTGCCCAGGTCGTACTATGTTCAGGACAATATGGTCAAGGTCCAGTACGACAACAGTGTGACCATCAGCCGAGGCTCCGCCTTCACACTGGAGTATGACATCACCACCCCCAGCAGCATCCTCAGGTAACCAACCTTTAACCCTGACAACTGACCTCTAACCCTTACCTTACTTCCCAAACCTGTGTAATCTTTGACCTTAAAGCTGAAATCCGCATAAGGTGAAACAGTGTTACTGATCGCCCCCAGCGCCTTTGTTGTTTTTGTTGCTGAAACAAACAGAAAATCTGCAGTACTTATTGTGTTCTATCTCTCATGATGCCTGAGGGAAAACAACAGTGTTGGTTGTTTGCAGAAACTTCTTTGTTGTTGTAATATCCCAAATGGACGTGACAGTTTCACAATTAAGGATTCCAGCTTTAAGTCTGACCGAACACACTAGAGTTAAACCCTGACCCCAAACTGACATGGATGTCTTCCATATTGATTTCTCCTACCCAGGGGTGATTTCAGATCAGTGCAGATGAAGGAGAGGAAGCCACTTTACACTATTGAGATGCAGCCCTGGTAAAGATGTCACGTGGAGTAACACCTCCCCTCCTCTCTTCTCGTCCATCTCCCTCTCCTCCTTCCCTCTATCTCCCCACCTCCCTCCTCTCCCTCTCCTCCTTCCCTCTATCTCCCCACCTCCCTCCATTCCCCTCTCCCTCTCTCCTACCCTTACTAATCTCTCCACCTCCCTCCATTCCCCTCCCTCCTCCTTCCCTCTAATCTCCCCACCCTCCCTCCATTCCCCTCTCCTCCTTCCCTCTATCTCCCCACCTCCCTCATTCCCTCTCCTCTCCTCCTTCCCTCTATCTCCACCTCCCTCCATTCCCCTCTCCCTCTCCTCCTTCCCTCTATCTCCCACCTCCCTCCATTCCCCTCTCCTCCTCCTCCTCTCTATCTCCCCCACCCTACCTCTCTCCTCCTTCCCTTCTATCTCCCACCACCCTCCATTCCCTCTCCCTCTCCTCCTTCCCTCTATCTCCCCACCTCCCTCCATTCCCCTCTCCCTCTCCTCCTTCCCTCTATCTCCCCACCTCCCTCCATTCCCCTCTCCCTCTCCTCCTTCCCTCTATCTCCCCACCTCCCTCCATTCCCTCTCCTCTCCTCCTTCCCTCTATCTCCCCACCTCCCTACCATTCCCCTCTCCTCCTCCCCCTTCTCCCTCCATCTCCTCCTCCACCCTCTCCTCTCTAGGTGGCAGTTTGCCAGTGATGGGGCAGACATAGGCTTTGGGGTGTTCATGCGGACCCAGGAGGGGGGTGGGGCTCAGAAGGTGGGGGATATGCTGCAGGTGGTGCCTAGTGAACGCTACAACTCACACATGGTCCCAGAGGACCGCTCACTCACCTGCCCCGAGCCTGGAACTTGTGAGTACACAGTGCTGAGGCTGCTGAGCGAAGGACGGCTCATAATAATGGCTGGAACAGAGCGAATGGAATGGCATCATACTATGTGTTTGATGTATTTGATACTATCCTACTCATTCCGCTCAAGCCATTACCACGACTCCATCCTCCCCAATTAAGGTGCCACCAACCTCCTGTGGTACACACACACACATTGGTAGAGACACACACAGATATAGATACACACACACATAGATGAACACATACACACAAAGATGTTCCCTTTTTTTCTCTACATTTTGTTACGTTACAGCCAAATACTAAAATTGATTAAATAAATAAAAATCCTCATCAATCTGCACACAATACCACATAATGACAAAGCAAAAACAAGTTTTTAGACATTTTTGCTAATTTATAAAAATAAAAAACAGAAATACCTAATTTAAATAAGTATTCAGACCCTTTGCTATTAGACTTGAAATTGAGCTCTGGTGCATCCTGTTTCCATTGATCATCCTTGAGTCCACCTGTGATCATCCTTGAGAGTCCACCTGTGGTAAAATCAATTGATTGGACATGATTTGTAAAGGCACACACCTGTCTATATAAGGTCCCACAGTTGAGAGTGCATGTCAGAGCAAAAACCAAGCCATGAGGTCGAAGTAATTGTCCGTTGAGCTCCGAGACAGGATTGTGTCGAGGCACAGATCTGGGGAAGGGTACAGCATTTTTTTTGCCGTATGGAGGTCCCCAAGAACACAGTGGCCTCCATCATTCTTAAATGGAAGAAGTTTAGAGCCACCAAGACCACAATTTCTAGAGCTATCCGCACAGCCAAACTGAGCAATCGGGGAAGAATGGCCTTGGTCAGGGAGGTGACCAAGAACCCGATTTTCACTGACAGAGCTCCAACGTTCCTCTGTGGAGATGGGAGAACCTTCCAGAAGGAATTCATCTCTGCCGCACTCCACCAATCAGGCCTTTATGGTAGAGTGGCCAGACGGAAGCCAATCCTCAGTAAAAGGCACATGACAGCCCGCTTGGAGTTTGCCAAAAGGCACCGAAAGAACTTTCGGACTATGAGAAACAATATTCTCTGGTCTGATGAAACCAAGATTGAATTCCAAGCGCCACATCTGGAGAAAACCAGGCACCCCTCATCACCTGGCCAATACCATCCCTATGGTAAAGCATGGTGGGGCGGAATCATGCTGTGGGGATGTTTTTCAGTGGCAGGGACTGCCACTCCGTTAATCGAGAGAAAGATTAACGGACCAAAGTACAGAGAGATCCTTGATGAAAACCTGCTTCAGAGCACTCAGGACCTCAGACTGGGCGAAGGTTCACCTTCCAACAGGACAACGACCAAAAGCACACAGCCAAGACAACGCAGGAGTGGCTTCGGGACAAGTCTCTGAATGTCCTTGAGTGGCCCAGCCAGAGCCCGGACTTGAACCCGATCAAACATCTCTGGAGAGACCTGAAAATAGCTGTGCAGCGATGCTCCCCGTCCAACCTGACAGAGCTTGAGAGGATCTGCAGAGAAGAATGGGTGAAATTCCCCAAATACAGGTGTGCCAAGCTTGTCGCATCATACCCAAGAAGACTCAAGGCTGTAATCACTGCCAAAGGTGCTTCAACAAAGTACTGAGTAAGGGTCTGAATACTAATGTAAATGTGATATTTCAGTTATATAAAAAAATGTTTTTGCATTGTCATTATGGGGTGTAGATTGATGAGGGGGGAAAACGATTTAATACATTTTAGGATAAGGCTGTAAGGCAATAAAATGTGGGAAAAGTGTAGGGGTCTGAATACTTTCCTGAATGCACTGTATACACATGCACATACAAATAGACACTCACACTAACAGATACACAGATACAGATATACACACATACAGCTAGACAGATACACACATACAGCCAGACATATACACACATACAGCCAGACATATACACACATACAGCCAGACATATACACACATACAGCTAGACAGATACACACATACAGCTAGACAGATACACACATACAGCCAGACAGATACACACATACAGCCAGACAGATACACACATACAGCTAGACAGATACACACATACAGCCAGACAGATACACACATACAGCCAGACAGATACACACATACAGCCAGACATATACAAAGAGCTCCCAAAGCCCCCCCCCCCCCCCCGTCCATCCCCTCTATACTCCTAGGGCTCTGTGTCGTCTGTCAGTTGTGTGTTGTGTGTGTGTGTGTGTGTGTGTTACTCCAGCCGTCCATCCCCTCTGATACTCCTAGGGCTCTGTGTCTGGCTGTCAGTGTGTGTGTGTTGTGTGTGTGTA
>NC_036842.1:33056744-33073216 GCF_002910315.2 Salvelinus sp. IW2-2015
TGTTTTGTGTGTTGGTCGCGTGTGTGATGTTTGTCCTGTGTTACTCCAGCCGTCCATCCCCTCTATACTCCTAGGGCTCTGTGTCTGTCTGTCAGTGTGTGTGTGTGTGTGTGTGTATGTGGTGTGTGTGTTACTCCAGCCGCCCATCCCCTCTGATACTCCTAGGGCTCTGTGTCTGTCTGTCTGTCAGTGTGTGTGTGTTGTGTGTGTGTGTTACTCCAGCCGTCCATCCCCTCTGATACTCCTAGGGCTCTCTTGTCTGTCCGTCTGGCAGTAGAACATTGACAGTGTAGCTGATCTTCTTCGACTGCAGAACGCTTAGGTGTTGTCAAAACGCAGCACATCTACACACAGGACACAATACAGAATTACTACTGTGTATCTGTCTAGCTGTATGTGTGTAATTGTCTAGCTGTATGTGTGTATATGTCTGGCTGTATGTTGGTATATCTAGCTATATGTTTGTATATGTCTGGCTGTATGTGTGTTATCTGTCTGCTGTATGTGTGTATCTGTTCTGGCTGTATGTGTGTATCTGTCTAGCTGTATGTGTGTATCTGTCTGGCTGTATGTGTGTATCTGTCTGGCTGTATGTGTGTATCGTCTAGCTGTATGTGTGTATATGTCTAGCTGTATGTGTGTATATGTCTGGCTGTATGTTTGTATATGTCTAGCTATAATGTTTGTATATGTCTGGCTGTTATGGGTTGGTATCTGTCTGGCTTGTATGTGTGTTATCTGTCTGGCCTGGTTATGTGTGTATCTGTCTGGCTTGTATGGAGTAACACACACACACACACAACACACACTGACAGACAGACACAGAGCCCTAGGAGTATCAGAGGGGATGGACAGCTGGAGTAACACACACACACAACACACACACACTGACAGACAGACACAGAGCCCCAGGAGAGAGGGGCCACACACATGCCCACACACAAACACACGAATATGAGATCTGGGGTAGTGAAGATAGCAATGTAGAGTATACAGTGCAGTTTAAACACCTCTGTTCTCAGTTATGAGATTAGCTATTATGACAGGACATTTTCCAATGCTTTTCTAGAAAAAAGGATCTGTACAAGCATTTTGTACACGAGTCACGTTGGGTTTGAGTTAGAACTATACGTCTTTGTTTTATAGTATTGTGTGAATGGAATAGTGACAGTTTTCAGCACAGAAAAGACACTTTGTTATATCGGCTACATTAGTTCAATGTAAAAAGACAAACGGTGCATGTGGAAGATGAAGGAATGATTATGAAGTGGAGCAATGAATATAGTTTCGTGTTTTCACTAACGATGCTTCTTATGAACAGTTTCATTAACAATTGTATTAATTGACAGCTGATAGATACATATCTTTATTGGTTGTTTTACTATTATAGCAACCCAAAGAGAGGATTCTTACACAATGTTAAGATGCACTCATTGTCAATGGGTGGTTTTAATAGATCAGTCATTCTAGAAAGGATATCTCATGATCGTAAAATATTTATTTTCAAAATGAAAGTTGAATCCTGAAAATGTTTAAGATGTTTCTTGATCAGAATTATATTCATAATATTCCAATTTTGTAGTATCATGACATTTTAAATGTTCTTGTACCATGATTCTTTTTTTGAAGAATAAATGTTATTTGACGGCGCTATTTTAAAAGCGCTGCCCAATCAGGGATATTCCGTTTTTGTCCACTAGATGGCAATATAAGATCGCATAAAAACTACTATCATTGGATAAAACACAACCGTGATTTCTACAGTATCGTGTTATTGTTACGTAGGTCTAGGTCACGGAAAAGTCATAGGATTTAAAAAAAAATCATAGATCAGCAGAGAATTAAGTCACATCTACCTCACTAGGCTACTACACGGTGACATATTTAAAACTGGTACGCACAAATTGAATAGCCTAAAGCATAGGTTTATTTTTTTTATAAGAGATTAGATTATTTCAATCATTACGCTAGCCTTTTATCCTAAATTGTTTTATTATTCATATTTTAGTCTGTTTAAAAATGCACGTGGAGCATAGACTTTAACACGTTTTATGATTTGTTGTCCACCCTTTGTTTTTGACCCATCCATCCCTTAAGAGATTGAGAGACTATCAGCTCATAGTCACATCTACCAGTGACCGCCGGCGGTGAGTTGCATCAGTAACACTGACTGCAACTGTCTCAGTGACACGAATGACCATCCGACTATCCATCTGCTTTGCCACTGAGCACAGACGTTACCACATCATGCACATCTTTGGTTTGGTTGAGTGGTCTTCAACCCTGAATCCAATCTAAAAAACAACAACTTTTAGACAGGGTCTTTTGGTAAAGGGTCTTTTAAATTGAGATTTAGTGACACTAGCCTACACATAATACCCTTTACCAAAAGACCCTGTCTAAAAGTTGTTGTTTTTTAGATTGGATTCAGGGTTGAAGACCACTCAACCAAACCAATGTCAAAGTGGAATTATGTTTTTTTATATATTTTTTTCTTCAAATTAATAAAAAATGAATAGCTGCAATGTCTCAGGGAGGTTTTTCCAATGCCTCACAAAGAAGGGCGCTGATTGGTAAATGGGTAAAAAAAAAATGATATTGAACATTATTTTGAGCAAGTTATTCATTACACTATGGCTGGTGTATCAATAAACCCAGTAAATAGAAAGATAGAAGGGTACTTCCTAACTCAGTTGCCGGAGAGGGATTTCACCATGAGGCCAATGGTGACTTTAAAACAGTTATAGACTTTAATGGCTGTGATAGGAGAAAACGGAGGATGGATCAACAATATTGTATTTACTCCACATTACTAACTTAAATGACAGAGTGAAAAGAAAGAAGCCTGTACAGAATAAAAATATTCCAAAACATGCATCCTTTTGGCAATAAAGTAAAAAATTTAAATAATGACAAAGAAATTAACTTTATGTCCTGAATACAAAGCTTTATGTTTGGGGCAAATCCAACACACACATCACCGAGTACCAGTCTTCATATTTTCAAGCATGGTGGTGATTGCATCAGGTTATGGGTATGCTTGTCATTGGCAAGGACTAGGGATTTTTGGGGGATAAAAAGCAACGGAGTAGAACTAAGCACAGGCAAAGTAAGTCCTAGAGGAAAATCTGGTTCAGTCTGTTTTCCAACAGACACTAGAAGAGAAATTCTCCTTTCAGCAAGACAATAACCTAAAACACAAGGGCAAATATACACTGGAGTTGCATACCAAGACGACATTGAATGTTCCTGGTTACAGCTTGACTTGGCTGTCTAGCAATGATCAACAACCAACTTCAGAGCTTGAAGAATTAAAAAAGAATAATGTGCAGATATTGCACAATCCAGAAGTGCAAAAGACTTACCCAGAAAGACTCACAGCTGTAATCGCTGCCAAAGGTGTGACTCAGGGGTGTGAATACTTATGTAAATGTGATATTTCTGTATGTCATTTTCAATAGATTTGATAAAAATTATAAAAACATGTTTTCACTTTGTGTGTAGATGGGTGTGAGAGAAAAATCTATTTAATCCATTTTCAATTCAGGCTGTAACAACAAAATGTGGAAGTCAAGGGTTAGGGAGGATGGTTCATAATAATGGCTGGAACGGAGTCAATGGAATAACATCAAACACATGGAAACCATGTGTTTAATGTTTTTGATACTATCCCACCAATTCCACTCCAGCCATTACCACGAGCCCGTCCTCCCCAATGAAGGTGCCACCAACCTCCTGTGCTGAACCCCAACAGTATGTTACACACGTGTATGGCTATACCTGCCGTGCCCGATAGGCGGTGCTTTAGGGTTATTATGGTAATAGGAGCGGGGCTGGAGGGAGATGAGTAGTGACGTCAGCACCCAGGTCGCCAGTACAGTCAAACAAACATGGCGACAGAATGGAGCGGGCAGCAAGGCTACATTCTGACTCTAATCGTTTTCCTTTGGAGTGCGGTGGGGGGACGCACCATAACAGCCACTTCAAGTGTCCGCAGCAGCGGGAGCCAGGTGCTCGGTATGCGGCTGGAGAGGAGCGACAAACCGGCCTCGACCACTGACGATGGGGTCATCCAATTAACGGAGGAGAGCACAGTGCAGCTCCGGTTCTACGGTGTGCAGCTCAACTCGGGCACCTGGGCTCAGATCCGCTTCACAGAACGAGGGGATGGGAGCGAGGATGGGGGAAACAATAACATTATTGACGACACACCTAACAGCACTTGTGTTGATTTCACAAAAGACTTCAGCATCGCAAACTACATGAACATCAGTAGCCGGGGGACCACGGGGGTACTCAAAATAAACATTAAGCCGCTTCGTAAGAGCGAGCCGCACAAGGAGTACGGGCTGTGCATCAGGAGTTTGGCTGATGGTAGGTGGGCTCTGCTCGGGGATAGCGACGGGAGACTGCGGGTGGTGGAGGGGGAAAAAACTCTCCTCCCCCTGTGGTTCCAGATCATCCTCATCTGTTGTCTGTTGGTGCTGTCTGGCATGTTCAGCGGGCTGAACCTGGGGCTCATGGCTCTGGACCCCATGGAGCTCCGTATAGTCCAGAGCTGTGGCTCAGAGAAGGAGAAGAAATACGCCCGCAAAATTGAGCCCATCCGCAGCAAGGGGAACTACCTTCTCTGTTCTCTGTTGCTTGGCAACGTCTTGGTCAATACCACACTCACCATCCTCCTGGATGACCTGATAGGCTCTGGGCTGGGCGCTGTGGTCGCCTCCACAGTGGGTATTGTGATTTTCGGTGAGATAGTCCCCCAGGCGCTGTGTTCTCGCCACGGGCTGGCGGTGGGCGCCAACACCATCCAGGTGACCAAGTTCTTCATGTTGCTCACCTTCCCCCTCTCCTTCCCCGTCAGCAAGCTCCTAGACGTGCTCCTAGGCCAGGAGATCGGCACTGTGTATAACCGCGAGAAGCTGGTGGAGATGCTCAGGGTGACGGAACCRTACAACGACCTGGTCAAAGAGGAGCTCAACATGATCCAAGGAGCTCTGGAACTCCGGAATAAGACGGTGGAGAGCGTGATGACACCTCTGGCCCACTGCTTCATGATCCAGAACGACGCGGTCCTCGACTTCAACACCATGTCAGAGATCATGGAGAGCGGCTACACACGTATCCCCGTGTTCGATGACGAGCGCTCCAACATCGTGGACATCCTGTATGTGAAGGACCTGGCGTTCGTGGACCCTGACGACTGCACCACCCTGAAGACCATCACCAAGTTCTACAACCACCCGGTCCACTTTGTGTTCCACGACACAAGGCTGGACTCCATGCTAGAGGAGTTCAAGAAAGGTGTGTATATCTGGAGGGACGGGGGAAGCATGTGTCATACATCACCATATTTACATACATGGTTGATGTATGGAAAAGTATTTATAATGCATCTGTCACTCCCCATAATCAATACACACACACTCACACTCACACTCACACTCACACTCACACTCACACTCACACTCACACACACTGACACAGAGACAGATGTGCCCCTGGCTGTATTGATGTGTGTATCGATGAGTGGAATATCTCAACCCAGTTGTCATGGCAGGGAACAAATGTGACACATCACAATCTAGGGGTCATCAACTCTGTCTCTGGATAGCTACAGGGAATAGGTTTTTGTTCTAGACCTGCACTATTCACACCTGGTTGATTAGTTGAATCAGCTGTGTTAGTGCTGGCCTGGAACAGAAGTCTGTACCTATAACTCCAGGAACCTTTCCAGAATTACTTATTGGTCCATTCTGTTGTCATTTCAGTTCTGTTGTCATTTAGGATAGTAGGGCCACACGGGGGAGAGCATTGGGTTAGGGCTGCTATCGTCTCTCAGTCTTAGGGCTGCTATCGTCTCTCAGGCTTAGGGCTGCTATCGTCTCTCAGTCTTAGGGCTGCTATCGTCTCTCAGGCTTAGGGCTGCTATCGTCGCTCAGGCTTTAGGGCTGCTATCGTCTCTCAGTCTTAGGGCTGCCTATCGTCTCTCAGTCTTTAGGCTGCATTCGTTCTCAGTCTTAGGGCTTCCAGGGCTAGGCTAGCTAGGCTGTTGTAACCTTCACTCAAAAGTTGTAACGCATGTTATCAACATCAAGTCATTTGATGTTGCATGCTCATAACACAACCTAGGTGGCTAACTATATGCCTAGCCAGTTAGCTGACCCAAACTACAGTTTGTATCATCGTGATGTGTGTGAAGAATGACAGATGTCACCAGCTGTCATAACTGTTTATATATATATATATTAGCCTAGGCCTTATTGTGAAGAGGGTCACCCACTCTCTGGGTGACCAGTGGGTTTAATGGATCAGTTGGAACAGCTGAACTGTCAGTCTGGAGCTGGGGTCTCAGCTGTACTGTCAGTCTGGAGCTGGGGTCTCAGCTGTACTGTCAGTCTGGAGCTGGGGTCTCAGCTGTACTGTCAGTCTGGAGCTGGGGTCTAGCTTACTGTCAGTCTGGAGCTGGGGTCTCAGCTGTATGTCAGTCTGGAGCTGGGGTCTCAGCTGAACTGTCAGTCTGGAGCTGGCTCTCAGCTGTACTGTCAGTCTGGAGCTGGGTCTCAGCTGAACTGTCAGTCTGGAGCTGGGGTCTCAGCTGTACTGTCAGTCTGGAGCTGGGTCTCAGCTGTACTGTCAGTCTGGAGCTGGTCTCAGCTGTACTGTCGTCTGGAGCTGGGGTCTCAGCTACTGTCAGTGGGCTGGGGTCTCAGCTGTACTGTCAGTCTGGAGCTGGGGTCTCAGCTGTACTGTCAGTCTGGAGCTGGGTCTCAGCTTACTGTCAGTCTGGAGCTGGGGTCTCAGCTGTTACTGTCAGTCTGGAGCTGGAGTCTCAGCTGTACTGTCAGTCTGGAGCTGGAGTCTCAGCTGTACTGTCAGTCTGGAGCTGGGGTCTCAGCTGTACTGTCAGTCTGGAGCTGGGGTCTCAGCTGTACTGTCAGTCTGGAGCCGGGGTCTAGCTGTACTGTCATTCTGGAGCCGGGGTCTCAGCTGTACTGTCAGTCTGGAGCCGGGGCTCAGCTGTACTGTCAGTCTGGAGCCGGGGTCTCAGCTGTACTGTCGTCTGCGTAGCTGTCAGCTGGGGGGGTCTCAGCTGTACTGTCAGTCTGGAGCCGGGGTCTCAGCTGTACTGTCTAGTCTGGAGCCGGGGTCTCAGCTGTACTGTCAGTCTGGAGCCGGGGTCTCAGCTGTACTGTCATCTGGAGCCGGGTCTCAGCTGTACTGTCAGTCTGGAGCCGGGGGTCTCAGCTGTTACTGCAGTCTTGGAGCCGGGTCTCAGCTGTACTGTCAGTCTTGGAGCGGGGTTCTCAGCTGTACTGTCAGTCTGGAGCTGGGGTTTCAGCTGTACTGTCAGTCTGGAGCTGGGGTCTCAGCTGTACTGTCAGTCTGGAGCTGGGTCTCAGCCTGTAGAGCAAGCTGCTGCTGCCAAAGTGCCCCACCTGGTCCTGCAGACCACAGGATGTGCAGGCTTTTGTTCCATCCAACATTAACCCATGAGTAAGGTTGGGACAAGGTATGGGTGAGGGTTAAGGGTTAGTTGTTGAAGTAGCCTTGTATCTGTGGTTAGACCAGCATGGTGACTAGTGAGGGATAGTGACAGGCCAGTGCTGATCTTCACACACACAGACAGTCAGAGATCAAAGATGGACGACACTGACTGAGCCTAACAACCACGCATTCAGATCATCGCTGTGCTAATCACCGTGTGACTCACTCTTCTGACCACGGTGTCTACTCTTTTCTTCATTGGCTGGAGGGTGACAGCATTGTGATGAGGTGTCAGCATGTGTTGTCAGTGGGAAAGGTATACAGTACAGTGTGTGTGTTAGGTTGACTGACTCGGCATCAATTTCCCACTGTGTTGTTCGCTGTCGCCTTTAACTGCAGGCTGAAAATGCAATAGGGTATATCACATCAATATTATAATGTGGACAGAGCTTGTAAATAACAGAACAGTGTGTTCCAACACCTGAGAGGTAAGAGCGGGAGAGGAGGATAAGGGAGAGAGGAGGATAAGAGGGGAGAGGAGGATAAGAGGGGAGAGGAGGGATAAGAGGGACAGAGCGGATAAGAGGGGAAGGAGGATAAGAGGGAGAGAGGAGGATAAAGGGAGAGAAGGAGATAGAGGGAGAAGGAGGATAAGAGGGAGAGGAGGAATAAGGAAGGGAGAGAGGCAGGATAAGAGGGAGAGAGGAGGATAGAGGGAGAAGAGGAAGAGGGAGAGAGAGGATAAGAGGGAGAAGGAGGATAAGAGGGAAGGGTAAGAGGAGAGAGGAGGATAAAGAGCGGAGAGAGGAGGATAAGAGGGAGAGAGGAGGTAAGAGGGAGAGAGGAGGATAAGAGGTGGAGAGAGGAGGATGAGAGAGGGAGAGAGGAGGATAAGAGGAGGAGAGGAGGGAATAAGAGGGAGAGAGGAGAGATAAGAGGGAGAGAGGAGATAAGAGTGAGAGAGGAGGATAGAGGGGAGAGGAGGATAAGAGGGAGAGAGGAGGATAAGAGGAGAGAGGAGGGAGAGTAGGCAGGATAAGAGGGGAGAGAGGAGGATAAGAGGAGAGAGGAGGATAAGAGGGAGAGAGGAGGATAAGAGGGAGAGAGGAGGATTAAGAGGGAGAGAGGAGGATAGAGGGACAGGCGGATAGAGGAGAGAGGAGGATGAGGAGAGAGGAGGAAGAGAGGAGGATAAGAGGAGAGGGGTAGAGGACAGATAGAGATGAGAGGAAGAGAGGAAAGAGGGGAGAGGAGGATAAGGGGAAAGGAGAGAGAGGAGGATAAGAGGGAGAGAGGAGGATAAGAGGGAGAGAGGAGTAAGGGGGAGAGGAGAATAAGGGGAGAGAGGGGATAAGAGGAGAGAGGAGGATAGAGGGAGAGAGGAGGATAAGAGGGGAGAGGAGGATAAGAGGGGGACAGCGTAAGAGCGGGAAGGGAGAAATAGTAAACCAGGAGAGTGAGTGATTACCCTTCTGTCTCTCTATCCCCATCCCCTTTTTGTATGACTTCGAGCTTAAAGAGAGGAGGACTGGGGGAAGAACCAGAGATCAGAACAGACTCGGGGGGGGAGGGTGATGTTATGTGTATGTTATTAGTGAGTTCACATAAAGTAGACTACCCCGTACCCAAACCCAGGGTAACCACGAGGACCCACAACACCCAGGAACCCCAGGTACCAACACCCAGGACCCCGTACACCCACGCCCACACCCAGGACCCAACACCCGGACCCAGTACCCAACACACATGATACCCACACCCAGGACCCAGTACCCAACCCCAGCACCCAGTACACACCAGACCCAGTACCCCAACTGATTGACCCCTGATCTGTACTGACCCCAGTACTGGACTGGACTGACTGATTAACTGACCCAGTAACTGACTGACTGACTGATTAACTGACCCAGTACTGACTGACTGACTGATTAACTGACCCAGTACTGACTGACTGACTTATTAATGGACCCAGTTACTGATGACTGACAGGATTAACTGACCCACAGTACTGGACTGACTGACTTCCATTACTGACTGACCCCAGTACTGACTGACTGACTTGATTAACTGGACCCAGTTACTGACTGACTGACTGATTAACTGAACCCAGTTACTGACTGACTTGACTTATTAGACTGACCCGTGACATGACTGACTGACTGATCTGAACTGACCCACTGATGACTGACTGACTGACTGACTTAACTGACCCAGTATGATGACTGAGACCAGTACTGGACCTGACTGACTTGATTAACTGGACCCAGTTACTGACTGGACTGACCCAGTACTGACTGACTGACCCCAGTACTGACTGACTGACTGATTAACTGACCCCAGTACTGACTGACTGATTAACTGACCCCAGTACTGACTGACTGATTAACTGACCCCAGTACTGACTGACTGATTGACCCCAGTACTGACTGACTGATTGACCCCAGTACTGACTGACTGATTGACGGTACCGGTACCGACTGACTGACTGATTGTCCCCAGTACCGACTGACTGACTGATTGTCCCCAGTACTGACTGTCTGATTGACCCCAGTACTGACTGTCTGATTGTCCCCAGTACCGACTGACTGACTGATTGTCCCCAGTACTGACTGTCTGATTGACCCCAGTACTGACTGATCTTGGTATTTTCTGCTTCTTGGTGTGTGGGTTCTGGTCTTGACTCTATCTCTGGTGTTCACCCTTCTAGGTAAATCTCACCTGGCCATCGTTCAGAAGGTGAACAACGAGGGGGAGGGGGATCCCTTCTACGAGGTGCTGGGATTGGTTACCTTGGAGGATGTCATCGAGGAGATCATCAAATCAGAGATACTGGACGAGTCCGATCTTTATAGTGAGTCAACATCAACCAACCCTGATTTAAACTACACAGGGACAATGGATCAGTCCAGAGTCAATTTACTTCTTCTGTAGTGAACTGGAGTGTAATGAGTTAAATTATGGATGGCAATTGGTTAACACAACTCCTGGAGATCAACCCTCCTGCAGGATTTGTTTCCAACCCTGTTCTAACACATCTGATTCTACGAAGCAGCTTCTCCTCAGGACCTTGACTAACTGAATCGTGTGATCAAGTGTAGGGCTGGAGCAAAAGCCTACCTATCAGCTCTTCAGGAGTTGTGTTGTATTGAAACAGAGGCTGCGTTGCAGTTTCCCAACATCTCCTTCAGAATGCCAACCCCTCCACCAATTTCATACTGTCATCTCCCCTCTATCACTGTGTCCCATCTCATTTCAGAATTGTCAACAGAAAACTACATAAAGAGAACGAAGCTCCCATCCTCCTAAAAAATGTTTGTGTGGATAGTGAATTCACTCGTGGTAAACATGGCTGTTGTCATTTTCCCTCTATCCCCTCTTCCTATTTTCTCTCTCTCTCGACTCTCTCTTTCTCTCTACTCTCTCCTTTCTCTCTACTCTCTCTCTCGACTCTCTCTTTCTCTCTCTCTCTCTCTCTCGACTCTCTCTTTCTCTCTCTCTCTCTCTCTCTCGACTCTCTCTTTCTCTCTCTCTCTCGACTCGCTCTTTCTCTCTACTCTCTCCTTTCTCTCTCTCTCATATCTTACTCTCTCTAACTCTCTTCTTCTCGCTCTCTTTTCTCTACTGCTCTCTTTCTTCTTATCATCTTTTTTACTCTCTATCTCTAACTCTCTCTAACTCCTCTATCTAGTTCTACTCTCTTCTCTTTCTCTCTACTCTCTCTCTCTTCTCTCTACTATTCTCTCTCGACTCTCTCTATCTCTTTCGCTCTCTCTCCTACTCTCTCTACTCTTCTTACTTTTTCTCTCTCAACTTTCTCTCTCTCGACTTTCTCTTCTCCGTTCCACTCTTTCTTTCTAACTCTTTCGTCTCTCTAATCTTCTCTCTCTACTCTCTACCTCTCTACTTATTCTGATAACCCTCTCTCTTTCTTTTCTATATTCTCTACTCTCTCTTCTACTCTCTCTCTGCTACTCTTCTCCTACTTTGTCTGATCCTCTCTATTTCTTCTAACTCCTCTCTTCTTTACTCTCTCTCTACTCTTTCTTCTCTCTGACTTTCTCTCCTACTTCTCTCTTTACTCTCTACTTTTCTCTCTCTACTCTCTACTTCTTATTCTCTTCTTCTTTTTCTAACTCTTGTCTCTTTCTTTCTCTACTCTCTTTCTCTACTCTTCTCTCTGTCTTCTCTGACTTCCTCTCTCTTTTTTTACTCTTTCTATCTCTCTTCTCTCTTTCTCTACTTTCTCTCTCTACTCTCTCTACTCTACTTTCTCTCTCTACTTTCTCTCTCTACTCTCTACTTTCTCTCTCTACTTTCTCTCTCTACTTTCTATCTACTCTCTCTCTCTACTTTCTATCTACTCTCTCTCTTCTCTTTCTTTCTCTACTCTCTCTTTCTCTACTTTCTCTACTCTCTCTTTCTCTACTCTCTCTTTCACCTCTCTCTCTCTCTACTCTTTCTCTCTCTACTTTCTCTCTACTCTCTCTACTCTTTCTCTCGCTCTACTCTCTCTCTCTTCTCTCTCTACTCTTTCTCTCTCTCTACTCTCTCTCTACTTTCTCTCTACTCTCTCTACTCTTTCTCTCTCTCTACTCTCTCTCTCTTCTCTCTACTCTTTCTCTCTCTACTCTCTCTCTACTTTCTCTACTCTCTCTCTCTACACTCTCTCTCTACTCTCGACTCTCTTTCTGTCTCTACTGTCTTTCTCTCCTCTCTCCAGCTGACAATAGGAACAGAAAGAAGGTGGACCCTAACAAGAGAATGCGTGACTTCTCTGCCTTTAAGCACACCGAGAACGAGTGCAGGGTGAAGATCTCTCCTCAACTGATGCTGGCTGCTCATCGCTTCCTGGCTACAGGTGAGTTGACTCACCTGACAGGAAGTAGCTAGTAGTAAACACTTTTACTATAGTACCATGGTATTATAGTGAAGAAGTTAACACCGGTCAACCAGATGTCATGGCATTTCAGTGGAGATTTGTCGGTTACACTTGTCTTAAAGCCTGAAGGTAGAACGCGTTAACTTGTTATAAGCATTTATGAGACTTTATAATGTCATTAAAAAAAGTCATCTCTATATATCAACAGAATTGTTGGTGTTTAGTCAGGATGATGTTGAGATGATTAGACATCATAAATGGGTCATACATCCTCATAACAAGTCTTACAGCGTACAACTTCATCCTGTTCATGTCTTCTACACTTCTACAGCCTTTACTGTGACAGGTTTGTCTGAATTGATGGTACAATCTGTAAGTGATTTGTGGGTGTGTGTCTCCCCCCATCAGAGGTGAGTCTGTTCAGTCCCAGTCAGGTCACTGAGAAGGTATTACTGAGGATTCTGAGGCACCCTGACGTCATTCAGGAGATCAAGTTCAACGACAGCGACAAGCGCTCTGCTCTGCACTACATCTACCAGAGAGGCAAACCTGTCGACTACTTCATACTCATTCTGCAGGTACACAGTACATGCACACGTACAGTCACACACACACGTAGTCCAACATGTAAAAACTTCAACACCGATGCAATATCTCTCCTCTTCCAAATAGACGGCTCACTCACAGCTTTAAACACACAGACTGGATTAAGGTCAACAGTGTGATTCCTGTGGTGTGACTCAGGCTATTGGCTTTAGCTCTTTAAGTGTACTTGAGCACAGTGTATATATGGGTGGGTGTGTCAGATGACTTCATGTGAAGCTTCCTGGGGGGCAGACCAGCCCTTCACTAATTGATCCCTCTTATGTAAGGAGAGACTGAGGGGGGAAGGGGAGAGAAAGACAGAAGAGGGGAGCAAGGAAGGGGGGGAGAAGGAGAGTAGAGAAGACGTCAGGTGGAAAGGTAAAGGAAGGAGAGGAGACAGAATGGGTCGAAGAGAGCGAGGATTGGAAAGGGGAGGAAAGTGGAATGATAATTGAAGAGGGGAGAGGCCATGTGTTTCTGCTCCCACTGCCAGTGAACTAGCATCATCTAATCCCTCCCCTGTTCTCCTCTCCTCCCCTGTTCTCCTCTCCTCCCCTGTTCCACTCTCCTCCCGAGGTAGGAGCTCGCACAGAGATGGGTAGGAAGCGAGCCAGTCCCCCCTCTCTCCCGTCTCCCTCGTGTGCAGAGCGCGTCCCTTCTCCCTGACTGTAATCGGAGAGCTGGTAGCGGACCGAGCCTATGCCCGCCGTCCCTCTCCCTCTGAAGTGGGGCTGAGCCCCCCCTTCTTATCCCCCTCTGTGTGCGACTCCCTCTCCTCTGTTGCGAGGCCTCTGCTGTGGCGGAGCCTCTCTCCCTCTCTGTGTGCGACAACTCCCTCCGCCTCGACGCTCTGCAGGGACCTCCCTCCCTCTCTCTCTGCGAGACTCCCCCCCTCTGGGATGCTAGCCGATGCTCGCAATCAACTTCTGCCTACGTCCCTCCCTGTGCGGAAAAGCCTTCCCTCTCTCTCCCCTCTGTGCCGAGCCTCCCCTCTCTCTTCCACTTGACTGCCGTAGACCTCACCCCCTCTTTCTCTGTGCGAGCCCTCCCCTTTTCCCCCCTCTCTCTCTGTCGAGGCCTTCACCCCTTTGTTCCCTCCCTCATAGCTCAGATGACTGCGAGCCTCCCTCCACTCTCTGCTGTGCGGGGAAGCCTCCCTGCCCTCAGTGCCTTCGTGTTCGCACAGAGTGCGGGAGGATAGAGGAGAATGTGCCGACGCTCTCGAGCGAAACAGCTGGTTCTCAGGGCTGCTGAGACGAGGGGGCTGGATCAGCTCAAGCGGGAGATAGTTGGATCTGGTGCGAAACGCCCGCCGTGACCGCCTGTCACCCGCGCCCTCTCTGTGTTGGCGGAACGAAGAGCGATCACCAATACCCCTCGAGGCTGCCTGCTGCCGGAGGCACTCCCTCTCTACTACAGAGAAAGAGGGTATGGCTTCGCACAAGAGGACGGAATCGAGAGAAAAGGAGGGAGCTCGCACACAGAGAGAAGAGGGAGCTGCACGGCTCTTCTGCACTAGAAAACTGATGCGAGCGCCTCAGAGGAGAGGACAGTAGGCCTTCGCACAGAGGAGAGGAACGCGTCAGGCTCGCACAGAGGGAGAGAGGCAGGCTCGCACACAAGAGGGAGGCAGGGCTCGCACACAGAGAGGGAGGCAGGCTCGCACACAGAGAGGGAGGCAGGCTCGCACACAGAGAGGAGGCAGGCTCGCAACAGAGAGGGAGGCGCTCGCACACAGAGAGGGAGCAGGCTCGCTCACACAGAGAGGAGGCAGGCTCGCACACAGAAGGGAGGCAGGCTCGCACACAGAGAGGGAGCAGGCTCGCACACAGAGAGGGAGGCAGGCTCGCACACAGAGCTGGGAGGCAGGCTCGCACACAGAAGAGGAGGCAGGCTCGCACACAGAGAGGGAGGCAGGCTCGCCACACAGCAGAGGAGGGCCAGGCTCGCACACAGAGAGGGAGGCAGGCTCGCACACAGAAGGGAGGCAGGCGTCGCACACAGAAAGAGCAGGCTCCACACAAGAGGAGCAGGTCGGCACACAGAGAGGGAGGCAGGCTCGCACACAGAGAGGGAGCTAGGCTCGCACACAAGAGAGAAGAGGGAGGAGGCTCGCACACAGAGAGGGAGGCAGGCTCGCAACAGAGAGGGAGGGAGGCTCGCACGGACGGAGAGAGAGGGAGGCTCGCACGACGGAGAGAGAGGGAGGCTCGCACGGACGGAGAGAGAAGGGGCTCGAAACACACGGAGAGGGAGGCAGGCTCGCACAGACGGAGAGAAAGAGGGAGGCTCGCCACAGACGGAGAGAAAGAGGGAGGCTCGCACAGACGGAGAGAAAGAGGGAGGCTCGCACAGACGGAGAGAAAGAGGGAGGCTCGCACACAGAGAGAGAGAGAGAGCTCGTCGGAGGAGGTGGGAGGCTCGCCTGCGGAGAGAGAGGGAGGGAGGCTCGCCACACAGAGAGAGGAGGAGGCTCGCCACAGACGGAGAGAAAGAGGGGCTCGCACACAGAGAGAGAGAGAGCAGGCTCGCTCGGAGAGAGAGGCTCGCTCGGAGAGAGAGGGGGAGGGCTCGCTCGGAGAGAGAGGGAGGGAGGCTCGCACACAGAGAGAGGGAGGGAGGCTCGCACAGAGAGGGAGGAGGCTCGCACAGAGAGAGAGGAGGCTCGCACAGAGAGAGAGGAGGCTCGCGCAGAGAGAGAGAGAGGAGGAGGGAGAGGAGGGAGATAGAGAGGGGGCTCCACAGAGGGAGAGAAAGAGAGGGAGAGGCTCGCACAGAGGAGAGAGACAGAAGGAGAGAGAGAGAGAGGGAGGCTCGCACAGGAGAGAGAGGGAGGCTCGCACAGAGGGAGAGAATAGAGGGGAGGCTCACACAGAGAGAGAGAGAGAGAGAGAGAGAGGGAGGCTTGCACATAGAGAGACAGACGGGGGAGCCTCACACACAGGAGAGGGGGGGTAGAAATGAAGCACACAGTGAGACTGGAGGGGAGAGGGAGAGGCTCACAGCTACACGCAGAGAAAGAGGGAGAGCTCACAGACAACCGAGAAAGAGGGAAGACTCACAGCTACCACACAGAGAAGAGGGAGGGCCTCACAGCTACACGCAGAGGAAGAGGAGAGGCTCACAGCTACAGACCGAGAAAGAGGGAGAGGCTCACAGCTACAGACCGAGAAAAGAGGAGAGGCTCACCGCTACAGACAGAGAAAGAGGGAGAGGCTCACAGCTACACGCAGAGAAAGAGGAGAGGCTCCACAGCTAAACGCAGAAAAGAGGGAGAGCCAACCGCTACACACAGAGGAAAGAGGGAGAGGCTCACCGCTACACACAGAGAAAGAGGGAGAGGCTCACAGCTACAGACAGAGAAACAGGGGAGAGACTCACAGCTACAGACAGAGAAAGAGGGAGAAGAGACTCACAAGCTACAGACAGAGGAAGAGGGAGAGGCTCACAGCTACAGACAGAGAAAGAGGGAGAGACTCACAGCTACAGACAGAGAAGAGGAGAGGCTCACAGCTACAGA
>NC_036842.1:33073241-33087199 GCF_002910315.2 Salvelinus sp. IW2-2015
TCCCTGTCCTCTCCTCCCCTGTTCCCCTCTCCTCCCGTGTTCCCCCCTCCTCCTGTTCACTCTCCTCCCTGTTCCACTCTCCTCCCTGTTCACTCTCCTCCCCTGTTCCCTCCTCCCTGTTCCACTCTCCTGCCCTGTTTCCACTCTTCCTCCCCTGTTCCACTCTCCTCCCCTCGTTGTTCCACTCTTCCTCCCTGTTCACTCTCCTCCGTTCCACTCTCCTCCCGTTTCCACTCTCCTTCCTCGCGCCTCCCCTCTCCTCCCCTGTCTCCATCTCTTCCCCTGGTTCTCTCTCCCCTGTTCCCCTCTCCTCCCCTGTCTCTCTTCCTCCCCTGTTCCCCTCTCCTCCCTGTTCTCCCTCTCCTCCCCTTTCCCCGTCTCCCCTGTTCCCCTCCTCCTTCCGCTGTTCCCCTCTCCTCCCTGTTCCCCTTCTTCCTCTCCCTGTTCCCTCTCCTCTCCTGTTCTCCTCTCCTCTCCTGTTCTCTCCCTCTCCTGTCTCCTCTCCTTCCTGTCTCCTCTCCTCCCCTGTTCTCCTCTCCTGTTCTCCTCTCCTCTCCTGTTCTCTTCCCTTCCTGTTCTCTCTCCTCCCCTGTTCTCCTCTCCTGTTCTCCCTCCTGTTCTCCTCTCCTCTCCTGTTCTCCTCTCCTCCCCTGTTCCACTGACCTGTATTATAGGATCTGACCGGTATTATAGCTACTGACCCTGGGTCTGCACCGGTATTATAGCTACCGACCCTGGATCTGACCCGGTATTATGCTACCGACCTGGATCTTGGACCCGGTATTAAGCTACCAGACCCTGGATGCTGACCCGGTATTATAGCTACCGACCCTGGATCTGACCCGGTATTATACGCTACCGACCCTGGATCTGACCACGGTATTTTATAGCTACCGACCCTGGATCTGACCGGTATAATAGCTCCGAGGATTACCCAGGTTATAGCTACCGACGCTTCCACTGAACACACACACCAGAGAGAGAGAGAGGAGAGGGGGGGAGACGCTCACACTGAAACACCACACACAGAGAGAGGGGGAGACGCTCACACTGACACACACACAGAGAGAGAGGGGAGACGCTCACACTGACACACACAGAGAGAGAGAGAGGGGGGGGAGACGCTCACACTGACACACACAGAGAGAGAGGGGGGGGGAGACGCTCACCACTGACACACACACACACAACAGAGAGAGGGGGAGACGCTCACACTGACACACACACACAGAGAGAGGGGGAGACGGCTCACAACTGACACACACACACACAGAGAGAGAGAGGGGGGAGACGCTCACGACACGTGACACACACACAGACAGAGAGTGAGAGTCACACTGACACAACACACACAGGAGAGGGGGGAGACCGCTCACACTGACACACACAGAGGAGAGGGGGGGACGACTCATCACTGACACACACAGAGAGAGAGAGAGGCAGTATGCGAAGAGAGAGAGGGGGGAGACGCTTCACACTGACACACCACACAGAGAGAGAGGGGGGAGACGTCACACTGACACACACACAACAGAGAGAGAGAGAGGGGGAGACGCTCACACTGACACCCACAGAGAGAGAGAGAGAGGGGGAGACGCTCACACTGACAACCACACAGAGAGACGAGAGGGGGGAGACGCTCACACCTGACACACACACACCAGAGGAGAGGGGGGAGACGCTCACACTGACACACAACACAGAGAGAGAGAGGGGGAGACGCTCACACTGGACACACCACACAGAGAGAGAGAGAGAGAGAGGGGGGAGACGCTCACACTGAGACACACACACAGAGAGAGAGAGGGGGAGACGCTCACAACTGACACACACACACAGAGAGAGGGGGGAGACGCTCACACTGACACACACAGAGAGGAGAGAGAAGGGGGAGACGCTCAACTGACACAGCACAGAGAGAGAGAGAGGGGGGGAGACGCTCACACTGACAACACACAGAGGAGAGGGGGGAGAAGCTCACACTGACACACACACAGAGAGAGGGGGAGACGCTCACACAGGAGAGAGGAGGGAGATTCATACAGTGAGAGAGGGAGGATCACCACCAGAGAGAGAGAGGGAAGGATACACACAGAGAAGAGGGGGGATCACCACACACAAGAGAGGAGGGAGGCTGCTAGAGAGGGGCTCGCACAGAAGAGGGAGGCTCGCACAGGAGAGGCGACAGAGGATGTCTCTCGGCGCACAGAGCAAGAGGAGAGGATGGTCTGCGCACAGAATAAGAGACTCGAGGAGAGAGGGCAGTCTCCAACGGGTCTGCACACAGAGAAGAGAGAGTCTCGCACACAAGAGAGCGAGGGAGTCTCGCACACTGAGAGAAGCAGAGGAGTCTCGCACACAGAGAGAAGAGGGAGTCTCGCACACAGAGTAGAGGAGCGGAAGTCGGCACACAGAGAGGAGAGGGAGTTCGCAACCACAGAGAGAGAGAGGGAGTCTCGCACACACAGGAGACGAGAAGCCGCAAAGAGAGAGAGAGGGATCTCACAGAAAGGCGAGTTCAACACAGAGGAGAGCGAGGGAGTCTCGCACCACAGAGAGAGAGAGGGAGTCTCGCCACAGAGAGAGAGAGAGAGGGTCTCGCACAAGAGAGAGAGGGGGGAGTCTCCACACAGAGAAGAGGGGGGGAGTCTCGCAACACACAGCAGAGAGAGAGGGGGGAGTTATCGCACACACAGAGAGAGGAGGAGGCTCGCAGGAGGGCGAGCAGGGAGGCTCGCACGGATGGGAGAGGGAGCTCGCACACAGAAGGGAGGGAGGCTCGCACACAGAGAAGGGAGGAGGCTCGCCACACAGAGAGGGGGCTAAAGAGGGGAAGGCTCGCACAGAGGAAGGGAGGGAGGCTCGGCACAGAGAGAGAGGAGAGGGAGGCTCGCACAGAGGGAGAGAGAGGGAGGCTACGCCACAGACGGAGAGAGAGGTATCTCTCGCACAGAAGGGAAAGAGAGAGGGAGGCTCGCACACAGAGAGAGGGAGTTCTCGCAGAGAGAGAGGAGGGAGTGTCGCACACAGAGAGGGGAGGGAGGCTCGCACAACAGAGAGCTCGCCCACAAGAGGAGGGAGGTCGCACACAGAGAGGGAGGGGGCCTCCGCACACAGAAGGGAGGAAAGAGGGAGGCTCAGCACAGAGAGAGAGGGGGGAAAGAGGGAGGCTCGCACAGAGAAAGAGGGAGGGAGGGCTCGCACAGAGGGAGAAGAGAGGGAGCTCGCACAGCAGGGAGACGATGAGGGAGGCTTGCGCACAGAGGTGAGAGAGAGGTTTCATGCCTCGCACACAGAGGGAGGAGTCTCGCAGAGAAGAGAGGAGGGAGTACTCGCAGAGAGAGGGAGGAGAGATGTCGCACACAGAGGGGGAGGCTCGCAACACAGAAGAGGCTCGCACAACAGAGGTGGAGGAGGGAGCTCGCACACAGAGGAGAGGGAGGCTCGAACACACAGCAGGCGAGAGGGGAGGCTCGACACAAGAGGAGAGGGAGCGCTCGCACACAGAGGGAGAGGGAGAGAGGAAGGGCTCGCACAGAGAGCAGGGGAGGCTCGCACAAGAGAGAGGCTCGCACAGAAGAGAGAGAGCACGGAGAGAGAAAGGAGGGAGGCTCGGCACACAGCAGAGAAAGAGGGAGGCTCGCACAGACCGAAGAGAAAGAGGGAGGCTCGCACAGAGGAGAGAGGAAAGGCAGGCTCGCACAGATGGAGAGGAAGGGCAGGCTCGCACAGAGGGAGAGAGGCAGGCTCGCAGGACATCGCACACAGAGGGAGAGGTGGGAGAGGCAGGCTCGCACACAGAGAGGAGGCAGGCTCGCACCACAGAGAGGGAGGCGGCTCGCACACAGAGAGGGAGGCAGGCTCGCACACAGAGAGGGAGGCAGGCTCGCAAACAGAGAGGGAGGCAGGCTCGCACACAGAGAGGGGCAGGCTCGCACACAGAGAGGGAGGCAGCGCCGCACACAGAGAGGGAGGCAGGCTCGCACAGCAGGGGGAGGCAGGCTCGGCACACAGAGAGGAGGCAGGCTCGCACACAGAGTAGGGAGGCAGGCTCGCACACAGAAGAGACGCAGGTCGAGAGGAGCAGGCTCGCACACAGAGGGGAGCGGCAGGCCTCGCACACAGAGAGGGAGGCAGGCTCGCACACAGAGAAGGGAGGCCAGGCTCGCACACAGAGAGGGACGGCAAGGGCTCGCACACAGAGAGGGAGGCAGGCTCGCACACAGAGAGTGGGAGGCAGGCTCGCACACAGAGAGAGAGGGAGGAGGCTCGCACACAGAGAGGGAGGCAGGCTCGCACAGACAGAGAGGAGAGGGAGGCTCGCACGACGGAGAGAGAGGAGCTCGACGGACGGAGAGAGAGGGGAGGCTCGCACGGCGGAGAGAGAGGGGCTCGAACACACACGGGAGAGGGAGGCAGGCTCGCACAGACGGAGAGAAAGAGGGAGGCTCGCACAGACGGAGAGAAAGAGGGAGCGCTCGCACAGACGGAGAGAAAGAGGAGGCTCGCACAGACGGAGAGAAAGGGGAGGCTCGCACACAGAGAGAGAGAGAGAGGCTCGCTCGGAGAGAGAGGGGAGGCTCGCTCGGAGAGAGAGGGAGGGAGGCTCCACACAGAGAGAGGAGGAGGCTCGCCACAGACGGAGAGAAAGAGGAGGCTCGCACACAGAGAGAGAGAGAGCAGGCTCGCTCGGAGAGAGAGGCTCGCTCGGAGAGAGAGGGGGAGGCTCGCTCGGAGAGAGAGGGAGGGAGGCTCGCACACAGAGAGAGGGAGGGAGGCTCGCACAGAGAGGGAGTGGAGGCTCGCACAGAGAGAGAGGAGGCTCGCACAGAGAGAGAGGAGCTCGCGCAAGAGAGAGAGAGGGAGGAGGGAGAGGAGGGAGATAGAGAGGGGCTCGCACAGAGGGAGAGAAAGAGAGGGAGGTCGCACAGAGGAAGAGAGACAGAAGGAGAGAGAGAGAGAGGGAGGCTCGCACAGGAGAGAGAGGGAGGCTCGCACAGAGGGAGAGAGAATAGAGGAGGGAGGCCTCACACAGAGAGAGAGCGAGAGAGAGGAGAGAGAGGGAGGACTTGCACATAGATGAGACAGACGGGAGCGCATCACACACAGAGAGAGGGAGGGGTAGAAAAATGAGCACACAGTGAGAGTGGAGGGGAGAGGGAGAGGCTCACAGCTACACACAGAGAAGAGGGAGAGGCTCACAGCGACAGAACGAGAAAGGAGGAGAGACTCACAGCTACACACAGAGAAAGAAGGAAGAGGCTCACAGCTACCGCAGAAGGAAGAGGGAGAGGACTCACAGCTTACAGACCGAGAAGAGGGAGAGGCTCACAGCTACAGACACGAGAAAGAGGGAGAGGCTCACCGCTACAGACAGAGAAAGAGGGAGAGGCTCACAGCTACACGCCCAGAGAAAGAGGAGAGGCTCACAGCTAAACGCAGAGAAAAGAGGGAGAGGTCATCCGCTACAGAGAAAGAGGGAGAGGCTCACAGCTACAGACAGAGAAAGAGGGAGAGGCTCACAGCTACACACAGAGAAAGAGGGAGAGGCTCACAGCTACACACAGTCACTTTAGTGTCATTCTCATTAACACAAGAATCACATCCCTGCTTAAGTTGGCACTGTGCTACATCAGGCAGACACACACACATTAGTCTCCTCTGACTGCAGACCGATAAAGCCTTCTGTGTATGCCAAGCCCACAGACACATACACACTGCCCCACAGAGCACATCACTAAATCACAGCCTGGATTACTTCTCCCTTAGTGGCAGTCAGGCCAAGGTTACAAATCCCCCTTCCTGCTGTTTCGCTGGGGGGATTACCCAGATCACCCTGGGGCAGAGATCAGGGCGATGAGTCTTAAACGAGTCTTGGTTTTCCCATCAGTCACTTCATCACGCCTGTCAGTGTGGGAGGTTTGGATTTATTTTCTGAGCAAGGTCAAAGCACTACCAGTGTACATACCATAGCCTACCACAATCCACCAAAGACAATACATCAACACAACACAGACTTATCTAGGCTTTGCCCTCAGAACCCAATCCCCCTGTGTGTGTGATACTCTGTTGTTGACACACAAGGTGACACTGCAGATACACTGACAGCAACATGAGCACAGCTGCTCTGGTACCACCATTCAGGAAGGTGTGTGTGTGGGGGGGTCATCTCCAGGAGGTCATTGGGATCACTGTACAACCTATTTTTTCTGACTAAAACTATGACAAAAACAAGATGAGATGCCCTTGGAAAAAATGATACCCATTACAAATTACTATTCATTTTAGTCAATGAAAATGTCACGAAGGGAGAATACCATATGAGACTAATGGACAGTTCATTTGACATGAAGCTCCCTTTTCATTTCATGCAGAATATTTCATGCAATCCTCTCGTTGGTCTGATTGAGCTGTTCCGCCTGTCTCTCCTGCACAGTTCCCAGGAGGTCACTTCAGTCACTTGTCAATCTTTTGAACTGATGTGAAGCCAGGACCCTTCACTTCTAACTAACCTCAACTAGAAACAGTGTTTACCCTCTCTCTTTCTGTCATGGAGGATATTTCTGCTTTGATCACACCAGAAGCTGTGTGTTATTCATTCATCTGTGTTGCCTCTCTCTCTCTATGCCTTTCTTCCTATGGGGAAAACGATAGCTATACTAGGAGTACAGTAATACTTCTGGGATTTCTGGAAACGCTTACCCCACCCCCCCCTAACGTGTATGATGGGAAGAAAATCTGAATTGTTAATTGTTTAACCTGTAGCCAAGGCTTTATAGCCTGTGTGGTTAATTGTGGCTGGCGTTGGTTACAATCTGCCACAATATCAATGTTGCCAGGTAATTTTTACGAGGCCAAGTTGGACTATCTGAATGTGAACGTGATGGAAGTTAGAGGTTGCCTAAATATTCATTAGTTAATAGGAAAAACATGCACTGATTTTATGTGACTAAAATGTCTTTGACTAAAACTAGACAACATTTCTCCAGAGTTTTAGTCGACTGATAATAACTAAAACTAATGAAGGATGAAATGACTAAAATGTGACAAAGACTAAAAGGTATTTAAAGACTAAAACGAATAGCTGCCAAAATGAACCCTGATTGGGATGTGTTGAGCCAGGGCGCGTTGACATTAAACCCTCAGAGTGAGACGCTGGAGCCTCAGCATGCACACCTGCACTGTGATATAATATTGATGAGATTGCCAGGGTTTTCTTTTACCCTGTTAGGAGAGCTCAAAGAAACGTAGCAGATAGATCAGACATCACTCTAGCAGTAGAAATAGAATAATAAGAATCCATAATTATCATGTTATAATAATCCCATAAATCCATAATCCTGGGCAGAAATCCTATCAGATGCTCAGGCTTAACTTGACCGTGTAAATCATGCATGGAATATTAATGTAGTTAAGATTCCGGCCTTTGTGGGTCGATCAGTGATCACACAACACTGAAAGAGTAGACACTGTATGTCTCTCTGGGTGTGTTCATGTGTATGACATGAAGGTAGGTACTTACACACTGATGAATGCTCTTGAAGTTTTACTGCACATACTCCAGGTGTACTCATCAGTGTGCAGGTACCTATCTTTATTTGGGTCACTGGGTGTGTACGTTACTGTGTACGTTACTGTGTACGTTACTGTGTACGTTACTGTGTACGTTACTGTGTACGTTACTGTGTACGTTACTGTGTACGTTACTGCGTACGTTACTGCGTACGTTACTGCGTACGTTACTGCGTACGTTACTGCGTACGTTACTGTGTACGTTACTGTGTACGTTACTGCGTACGTTACTGCGTACGTTACTGCGTACGTTACTATGTACGTTACTGTGTATTCCTCAGGGCCGAGTGGAGGTGGAGGCTGGAAACGAGAACATGAAGTTTGAGACAGGACCCTTCTCATACTATGGAGTCATGGCACTTAGCACAGCATCACTGGGTGAGCACACACACACACACACACGTAGTGTACTGTATACAGTATATGATCAGACAAAAGACAAGCAATGCACACATACAAACTGTCAAGACAAACACAAAACCTCTCTCTCTCTAACTTTCTCTCTTAACTTTCTCTGTCAAACACAGTGGCAGGAACACAAACAATAAACTTGGTTCACAGTATTTCTGTTTTTCTAGTGTGGTTATGTTTTATTTCTGAAACACCAGCTTCACTGACCAACATCCATAAATGTTCAACTCCAACACACACACACACCAGAGTAGATAGTGCTGCTACTAGCACTGTCCACAGCTCACAATGAGGTGTGTGTGTGTTGGCAAAACTCCCAATGAGGTGTGTGTGTGTTGGCAAATCTCCCAATGAGGTGTGTGTGTGTTGGCAAAACTCCCAATGAGGTGTGTGTGTTGGCAAAACTCACAATGAGGTGTGTGTGTGTTGGCAAAACTCACAATGAGGTGTGTGTGTGTTGGCAAATCTCCCAATGAGGTGTGTGTGTGTTGGCAAAACTCCCAATGAGGTGTGTGTGTGTTGGCAAAACTCCCAATGAGGTGTGTGTGTGTTGGCAAAACTCCCAATGAGGTGTGTGTGTGTGTTGGCAAAACTCACATGCAGCCCCACAGGAGGCTGCTGAGGGGAGGACAGCTCATAATAATATCCAGAACTGTGCGAATGGAATGGTATCAAACAGCTGGAAACCATGTGATCCCATACCACTGATCCCGCTACAGTCATTACCACGAGTCCATTCTGCCACCAGCCCCCTGTGGTGTGTGTGTAATCACCTATGTCTTAGGAGATCCAACAGAAGACAGAAATGTGATCTACAGATGATGTATTAAACAGGTAGAAGGAAACACACACCATTGTCACCCTTAAAGGAGGAGGGGAAGGTGTTTATGTGCCAATGACTAGGGTGGGGTGTGTGTGTGTGAGAGGACTTAGTTGGCAGGAAGGTGATGATGCCACAGGGCTGGAACTGTGATACCAACTATGGGTAGTATCGGAACTTAACGTGTGACACACAATCCCTGATACAGAGAGCAGTGTTTAGTCCCACATGAGCTGGAGTTGTTGAAATAGGAGATAAATGTATCTTGGAAACCAGATCTCTTTATAAACACTGCTTCCACCTAGTGGTCAGATACCAGTATGACCAGCAGCCTCCCTTAAAGATTTGACAATATAATCAGTGTACTGAGAGTCATAAAATGGAATTAAGTTAGGCTTTCTATGCTGTCAGTAGTGTAACTAGTCCTGTAGATGGCGCTACACATTCAGACATTAGCAGAGTAGGTTCTGGTTGTCGAAAGCCTTTTAAAGTTAAACCCAAATATTACTGTTACAGGACAAACGGGTTCTCTCTCCCTCTGTCTGTCTAATATCTCTCTCTCCCTCTGTCTGTCTAATATCTCTCTCTCCCTCTGTCTGTCTAATATCTCTCTCTCCCTTCTCCCTCTGTCTTGTCTAATACTCTCCTTTGTTATCCTCTCTTCTTTGTCGGTCTTCTCCTCCTCTGTCTGTTTATATTCCTCCTTTCTTTAATATCTCTCTTCTCCCCCTCTGTTGTCTAATATCTCTCTCCCCTCTGTCCTGTCTTCTAATATACTCTTTTTCCCTCTGTCCTGTCAACTATTCTTCGTTTCTCCCTCTGGTCTGGTCCTAATTCTCTCTCTCCCCTGTCGTCTGTCTAATACTCTCTCTCCCCTCTGTTGTCTAATATCTCTCTCTCCCTCTGGTCTGTCTAATATCTTCTCTCTCCCTCTGTCTGTTAATATCTCTCTCTCCTCTGTCTGTCTAATATTCTTCTCTCCCTCTGCGTCTAATATTCTCTCTCCCTCTGTCTGTCTAATATCTCTCTCTCCCTCTGTCTGTCTAATATCTCTCTCTCCCTCTGTCTGTCTAATCTCTCTCTTCTCCCTCTGTCTTGTCTAATATCTCTTCTCTCCCTCTGTCTGTCTAATATCTCTTCTCCCTTCTGTCTGTCTAATATCTCTCTCTCCCTCTGTCTGTCTAATTATCTCTCTCCCTCTGTCTGTCTAATATCTCTCTTCCCTCTGTCTGTCTATCTCTCTCTCCCTCTGTTTCTGGTCTTTTAATTATTCCCCTCTCTCTCCCTCTGTCTGTCTAATATCTCTCTCTCCCTCTGTCTGTCTAATATCTCTCTCTCCCTCTGTCTGCTAATATCTCTCTCTCCCTCTGTCTGTCAATATCCTCTCTCCCTCTGTCTGTCTAAATATCTCTCTTCTCCCTGTCTGTTAATATCTCTCTCCCTCTGTCTGTCTAATATCTCTCTCTCCTCTGTCTGTCTAATATCTCTCTCTCCCTCTGTTCTGTCTAATATCTCTCTCCCCCTCTGTCTGTCTAATATCCTCTCTCTCCCTCTGTCTGTCTATATATCTCTCTCCTCTGTCTGTCTAATATCTCTCTCCCTCTGTCGTCTAATATCCTCTCTCCCTCTGTCTGTCTAATATCTCTCTCTCCCTCTGTCTGTCTAATATCTCTCTCTCTCTGTCTGTTCTAATATTCTCTCTTTCCCTCTGTCTGTCTAATAATCTCTCTCTTCCCTCGGTCTGTCTTAATATCTCCTCTCTATGTCTGTCTAATATCTCTCTCTCCCTCTGTCTGTCTAATATCTCTCTCTCCCTCTGTCTGTCTAATATCTCTCTCTCCCTCTGTCTCTGTCTAATATCTCTCTGTAATCGTGTTCTCTGTGTATAATGTGTATGCATGTGCTATATGCTGTGTGCTGTACTGCTGCCTACATGTCAAACTGTGTCCAACTCACATCAGTGTCTGATGTCACTCAGTTAAGCCCCTACCATTGGTCTGTCTGCCTCCAATCTGACAGCAGGCCTTCGTTGACCTTTGAAAATGATGAGTCACTCAGGGCGAAGCTGATATTGCACCCTATCCTCAATGTAGTGCACAAATTTAGGCCGGAGCCCTATGTGGCTAACCCTGGCCAAAGTAGGGTTAACTATAGTATTCCCTACTATAGTAGGGAATAGGGTGCCATTTTAGACACAGACTTAATGTATTGTTCACTAAATGTATGTGATGTATAGAGGTGATCATGTCAAAGTGCTCTGTGAAGGAGAAAGGTTTGTGTGTCTTCAGGTCAGTCTGGGCGAGAGAGGCAGATTTAACTCCTACAGTGCTGTTACTGCCTACCGATGAGTAAACGAGAGCATCTCTCTCTCCCCCCCTTCTGCCCACCCCTCTCTCAGCCGTCACTCCCCCTCTCTCCCCCTCAGTGGCGTCCCCCCCTCCACGACGCCTCTCCCTTAAGAGATTCTCTCTGTTCTCTCGCTTTCCAGGTAAAGAACCAACCACCCTAAGGGGCGGGTAACATGGGGGAGGGGTCAGTTTATATGCCAAAATCACATTTAAGTTTCCCTCCCATCATCCTCTTCTTCAGAGCCCTATTCCAGCAAGTACAACCTGATAGACAAACAGCGTGGAGATCCTATACTTTACATACAGGGGCAGTTAAACTAATTGCCTGTTGTTTTTTTGTTTTAAGTAGAGTAAAACACTAAAACATTTTAACTCCCAAACGACTCTTAACTCCCAAGATCTATTCCTTCTCTGCTGGTTTTATTCCCTCTGGAAACCAGGAGTTACAAAGGTTTAGTAATCTAATCAGGCCCTCAAACCTCTAATGCTTTTCTCCAGAGCTTGATAGCAGACTCACAGTAGCCTGGTCAAACCAGACTGAACGCTGCAAAAAATATACAAATTGTCTAAACATTGAATGGCGGTCGAGATAACAGTCAGCAGCACTAATGCTAGTTAATAACTCTATTTCAGCATAACTCATATCTACGCTCCACTACACTCTCAGTGGAGTGGGATGGTATTGAATTATTCATGGTTTGGTGGACAAGCCGCTCCTCTGCAGTCATCTCTCACTAGGAGTGACTGAGTGATGTGGTGCAGTTCTTACTCTGCCCGGTAATTGCGGATGCTGACAGCTGAGCCCTATACAGTATGTGATGCTAACAGACCGTGTGCCACATCAGGTCACATTAGTGGGTTTGTCCCCAGTCAGCAGGACAGAGCAGAGGAGCCTGGGACAACATTACTCAGTTTAGTACCGTTGACGGGTCCTATTCCAATAAGGTTAGGATTTACAAGTTATATATTATGCATCTTTCCTTTCTTCCTTGGTTTCTTCCTTGGAATAATAGCTTATCTACTTTCCTCAGTAGTGGTTTCACCAACCTTATGTTAGATCAGTAACGTGGAAGGGAGGAAGTGTGGAAGATAGGACAGTAGGAAGGAAGTGTGGAAGGGAGGACAGTAGGGAGGAAGTATGGAAGGGAGGGCAGTAGGGAGGAAGTATGGAAGGTAGGGCAGTAGGGAGGAAGTATGGAAGGGAGGACAGTAGGAAGGTAGGACAGTAGGGAGGAAGTATGGAAGATAGGGCAGTAGGGAGGAAGTGTGGAAGATAGGACAGTAGGAAGGAAGTGTGGAAGGTAGGACAGTAGGGAGGAAGTAGGGAAGGTAGGGCAGTAGGGAGGAAGTATGGAAGTTAGGGCAGTAGGAAGGAAGTGTGGAAGATAGGACAGTAGGGAGGAAGTATGGAAGGTAGGACAGTAGGGAGGAAGTATGGAAGGTAGGGCAGTAGNGGTAGGACAGTAGGGAGGAAGTATGGAAGGTAGGGCAGTAGGGAGGAAGTATGGAAGGTAGGGCAGTAGGAAGGAAGTGTGGAAGATAGGACAGTAGGGAGGAAGTAGGGAAGGTAGGACAGTAGGGAGGAAGTAGGGAAGATAGGGCAGTAGGGAGGAAGTGTGGAAGGAAGGGCAGTAGGGAGGAAGTATGGAAGGAAGGGCAGTAGGGAGGAAGTATGGAAGGTAGGGCAGTAGGGAGGAAGTATGGAAGGTAGGGCAGTAGGGAGGAAGTATGGAAGGAACGGCAGTATGGAAGGTAGGGCAGTAGGGAGGAAGTATGGAAGGAAGGGCAGTAGGAAGTAGGTGTGGAAGATAGGACAGTAGGGAGGAAAAGTATTTTCATGCATTTGGAGCAGGGTCAGGGACTTGAGTGATGAGTGATACCAATTTCTTTGGACCTTTGGAACTGCTGGACTACACAGTACAGATTGAGGAAAAGGAAGGAGGATGGAAGGAACTTGCTGGATGGGGCTCTAGGTGGAGCCACTGCTCCACTGCACTACCTCTCATCTCTGACCTTTAACCCCTGACCCCTTCTACCTAGTTGCCTTAACCACTGGTCTAGGTTCAGATGTTTTCTCATTGACCTACTGGTTACATTTTGGGTAATCTGATCCTAGATCTGTGGTTAAAGGCCATCTTCTACCTTGCGCCACTACTACCTGATCCTGTCACTAGCATTGAATTAGAGTTCTATGATCACTGCTCTACTTCTGACCCTCCCTACTTCCTATAACTAATAGTTCCCTAGACCATTCCCCTAGGCACTTGTGTAGATCTAAAAAGAGTAGATGGGTACAGGCAATACGAGGCCAGTTTGACCCAGTCTACCCAAAGACAAGGTGGGCCTATCCAATGTTTTCAGAAGTGTGCCTAGAAGGAACGAGCTACACACTCCTTCACCCCACCTCCCCTAACCAACACACATACACTCATAATGTCCAGACCCCTTCCCCCTCCCGCCAAGCCAATCAGAGCCTCGTTTGCATGGCAGGCAGATCCCAGGGCCATGAAAACTCAAGGAGATCAAACGCCACAGAATGCTGGTTGTTGATTGGTAGCCATGATGCCATCACCCTTGGTCCTGGCTGTTGATTGGTCCCCATCACTCCCGATCCGTATATAACCACTTCCTCCTCTAATCATCAGTCAATCATACCCAACCTGTGTCTTTGTGTTTCCTTATGTTTGTGTTGCATATATATACAGTGGGGCAAAAAAGTATTTAGTCAGCCACCAATTGTGCAAGTTCTCCCACTTAAAAAGATGATAGAGGCCTGTCATTTTCATCATAGGTACACTTCAACTATG
>NC_036842.1:33092278-33117653 GCF_002910315.2 Salvelinus sp. IW2-2015
TGCTTCTTTCTTTCACCTCGTTCCTCCTACTTCTCTTGCCGTCCACTCACTGTCCTCTTATCTCCCACTTCCCCTGCCCCCGGTAAGACCTCTACACGCACTAGCTCCTAGCAACCATGGTCCCCTTCATAAGTCCAATCTACACACTCTATACACAATTCACCTCCAACCTCTAGGTTCGTCCCATCCGCGTGGTGCCTATCTTCAGCTTTCTGCACACTCTCCTGCCTCCCTGGCAAACGCACCACCGTCTGCAAGCTATGAACTCCTCCTCCCGTCTGAGCAGCCCCAACACTCCCAACCCGGGCTCTGCTAACTTCTACAACTCGCCTAAGCGTGCTATTCCCCTGTCTTCCAACTGCTAGTGGAGGCCCTCCTTCCTCCCATCTACTCGGCTGCCTCCTGGAACTATGATCCCCACCTGTGGCTACATATGCCCTTGTATATATAGACTGTCCATCCTCTAATTCACCCGTAAATCTCTCCCTGTCCCTTTCCTCGCCACTCTCCCTGTCCTTATCCCTCCACTCTCCCTGTCCCTCAATTCTCTCGCTCACTTATTTGTGCTTTTTATCTGGTCGGCTCTGTGCTTCTTAACTCAGGAATCTGTGTGTCAGCTATCTTGTCCCTCTAATCCCCCTCTCTCTGCCCTAAGCTCGTTCCGTCCCATTGTTCTCTCACCTGTTGTTGCTATTGCTTGTTCACGACTAAACACCCCACTCTCCCCTGTGTCTTATTGCCCTGTATGCTGTTAATCTCTTACCTGTTGTTCCCTTAAGCTAGCTCTCCCAATGCAAGACTGCAATCACTTAATGCCTTATTGTATGTCTTCCTCCACTCCTCCCTGGTCCCCATCCTCCCTCCCACTTCCTCTGCCCCCTTGTCCTTATCCTCCCCAAACGCTTCACCTCTCGCCCTGTCCCTAATCTCCCACTCTCCCTGTCCCTACCGCCACCTCCTCTCCCTGTCCCTATCCTCCCACCCTCCTTCTCCCTGTCCCGTATCCTCCCACCCCCTTCTGCCCCATCTCTCACTCACTCCCTGTCCCCTATTCTCCACTCCTCTGCCCCCTATCCTCCACCCTCCTCTGTCCTTTTCCTCCACCCTCCCTCTGCCCCTATCCTCCACCCTCCCCTGACCCCTATTCTTCCCACCCTCCCCTGACCCTATCCTCCACCCTCCTCTGCCCCTATCCTCCCACCTCCTCTGCCCCTATCCTCCCCTCCTGACCCTATCCTCCCACCTCCCTGACCTTTCCTCACTTCTCTGCCCCTATCCTCCACCCTCCTCTCCACTCTCCCTGTCCCCTATTCTCCCACCCTCTCTTGCCCCTATCCTCCCACCTCCCTGACCTATCCCCCTGACCACTCCTCACTCTCCTGTCCTTATCCTCCCACTCTCCCTGTCCCCTATCCCCCTACTCTCCCTGTCCTATCCTCCCACTCTCCCCTGTCTCCCTTATTCTCCCACACTCCCCTGTCCCCTTATCCTCCCACTCTCCCCTGTCCCTTATCCTCCACTCTCCCCTGCTCCCTTATCCTCCCACCTCCCCTGTCCCCTTATCCTCCTCTCCCTGTCCTATCCTCCCACCTCCCCTGTCCCTATCTCCCACTCTCCTGTCCCCTATCTCCCACTCTCCTGTCCCTTATCTCCCCTCTCCCTGTCCCTTATCCTCCCCACTCTCCCTTGCCTTTCCTCCCCACTCTCCCCTGTCCCCTATCCTCCACTGCTCCCTGTCTATCTCCACTCTCCCCCTGTCTCCCTCCCACTCTCCCCTGTCCCTATCCTCCCCCTCCTCCTCCCCTGTCTTCCTCCACCTCCTCTCCCCTGTCCCTATTCTCCCACCCTCTGCTCTCCCTCCTCTCACCCTCCGCTGTCCCCATTCCTCCCACCCTCCTCTGCCCCTATCCTCCCCTCCTCTTCCCTTTTCCTCCCACCTCCTCTGCCCCTAATCCTCCACCCTCCTCTGCCCCCTATCCTCCCACCCTCCCTGACCCTATCCTCCCAAGCCCTACCCCTATCCTCCCACCCTCCTCTGCCCCCTATCCTCACCCTCCTCTCCCACTCTCTCTGCCCCTATTCCTCCCTCCCTCCTACCTCGTCCCTATTCTCCACCCTCCTCTGCCCTATCCTCCCACCTCCCTGACCCCTATCCTCCCTGACCCTATCCTCCACCGCTCCCTACCCCTACTCCCCCCCCTCCTGACCCCTATCCTCCACCTCCTCTGTCCCTATCCTCCCACCTGCCTGACCCCTATCCTCCCACCCTCCTCTGTCCTTATCTCCCACCCTCCCCTGACCCTATCCTCCCCCTCCTCTGACCCCATCCTCCCACCCTCCTCTCTCAAGTGGGAGAAGAAAGAGACCAGGAACACTGGTGGCGTTACGGCAGTGCGGAGGCCATAGCGTGATGTATCTAGTCTCTGTCATAACGGTTCTGTCTGTGGTATGAAATACGTCTGTGTGTGCGTGTGGTGTCAGCCGTTACGGAATGCTGCAGAAACAGGTCTGGGATAGCTATTGGGTGAGGAGGATAGAAGAGGGGTGATGATACACCCAGCCTATAGCATGTTTATAGTATGTGTTTAAATTCTCTGCCCTCAGGTTTTGGGTAAAAATAATTAATATGACCTGAAAAAAAATTTTTAAGGAGAAATGTAAGCAATATTGAGAGAGTCAATGCCATTTTTAGCTTAGTGTTCACTGTGAACCCTCACCCACACATCTGTACCTGTGTGGTTCTCTCCTAAAAATTTCTGTCCCACTCCCCTCCCACATGCCCAGTTTCCATGACATACTTTCGAACCCCCCCCCATTGGGTGGGGGGGCCCCCAATGGAACATTCTCATGAGGGAGTCCTAGAATCTTGGTTCGTTTTTTTGTTTATTTTTGTTTGTCTGTTCTTTCTTTTTTTCCCAAAGATTAAGATTTCCCCAAAAACTGAACTAGAAGGTTGTGGGTAGATGATTGTTAAAGATGGCGATTGTTGCGTTTGGGGTCTGTTTACACAAGGGCTCAACAGGAGAGTAAGGATTTGTGTGTGTACCTCCTGGGCTGCATCTCATTTTGGGATTTTTGTGGAATGAAACACACTAGAAGTGATTGATTACCTGACCCTGTCAGGCCTATCAGGCTGGGGTGGGGGTGGGGGTGGGGGTGGGATTACTGGAAGGGAGGAGTTGGCTGACTGATTGACTAACAGGTGGGTTTGTTTAACACAGACCCACCTCCTGACCAGAGATGTGAAGTGTATTATATTATGAATTATTTAAATATAAATAGTAATATTTATTTTGCATTACATATTACTTTGTGTGTGTATATATATATATATATATAAGAGAGAGATTTATTTGATGTCAAATGTTTTATATTCTATAGATTTTATTTTGTTGAAAACTTTCAAAACTCCATGTACTGTGAATGATGACACTGACACTCCAGAACAGACTTTACTACTGTATTGCAACCAACTCCCCCTAGCACCTACACACTCACACACCTAACTGTGAACAGAGCTCAATTCCACTATGATACTAGCTTCTTTTCCTGTTTATTTCATCTCACATAAGCAGTGGAATAGCACTTGGGTTTCTGAGACACTGTGGTTTAACATTATTGGTTGCTTTGGAGTGATGTCACAATGGAGTCTAGAGTTCCGAGTGTTACTGTGTGATGTCACAATGGAATATAGAATTCACTGTTTTCAGGGGTGATGTCACAATGGAGTTCAAAGTTCCAATTTGTGATGTCACAATGAACTTTAGAATTGAGAGTTTTATTGTGTGATGTTACAGTCAGTGAGTGGTGGTTGGCACTGCTAATGACCTGAAAAAAGGCATGCCACCTCTAACACAATGTTCCCTTCCCATTTATGTTGTATGTACTCCAAAAATGACATTCCAAAACAGGGGATCCACAATTGACCATTCAGATTCAATGTGATGTAGGTTTTATTGTATGTATTAGTGAAATTGTTACATGCTCTGTGCCCAGGCTTGCTGTTTATGGGTAGATATGGTGTCTATAACACATATAGAGGAACTGTAGGACTGGGCTCTCCTTCAGAGGAATGGACACAGAGTTTAGAGATGACTGTGTGTCTCTTTCACCATGCATTCTTTATGAATGGAGGGCAGACCAGATATATAACGCTGCTATCATGAAAATCTACCGCTCTTGAGCCCCAGAGATAAATGAACTGACAATGAAGTAACTCAAACAACTGTCAACATGAAGGAAAACAACTTGATAAAAGATTGATTTACACACATGAATTTGGTAAGAAAATCACAAACTGCGAGGTAGGACTGAGTATTTATTCTGTTCCACAGGGAAGAGTTCATACCTGAATTTTAAGAGTATAGCACATATTAGAATGAATAGAACTGACACAAGCCCCTTAGTACAGGGTATTGAATGGGGTCATCTATTCTAGGATTTTCTAAGTCTATGGTGGATGTGGCCTTACACACTTCTTCACACAGAAACCCTAGACCTGACTGCTGGTTCACATAGGTCACTTGTAGAATTGGGTCTTACTGGTTCCGTTACAGCACTGGTCTGGATGGCATTCTAGCCACTGGTTGGTTGTGATGCTCCTAGTCTGTGTACTGGGAACGGTGATGTTAGGAAAGCATTGTTCGACTACTTAGAAATGTTGTATTTATTTGAAAAGTAATAATATTCTGTTTTTTGTTATGTGTTCTCTTGTGAAACGGGCTTCCATTTATGACAATCGCGTCTATCAACGGGTTATTGTGACAGGCGAAGAGATGTTATATATTTCCTGCTTGTATTATGTTACTGTAAATACTACTGTATATGAAGAAACAGGCGTTTGTCTGCTATTTTGTGTGTAATTGGAGTAAGCGAGGATGCCTATTATGGAACACATGTATAAAGTAGCCTCTGTGAGAATACTTACCGGAGATAAAAATGTATATCTCTTTAGACTAAGACGTTTTACTAGGAAGACATTGAAATGGCAATAAAAACATTGCTTGGATTTGACCTCAAAGAACATTTCTCTCTGATTATTTTTTTCCCCCAGCTGAAGTAGCCTTCTGTAGCATTTAGTAACACTGACCGTGAATTGTCATTTGACGAATGATCAAAGTCAGAGCACTGTGGTAGCGTAGCTAGCTGTTAGCTAGATGCTAGCTGGCTGTTAGCTAACTGTCTGGGCAGATTAGCATGCCTCCTTCCCCTCTTTTCCTTTCCTAATTTTCTTTCCTCTCTTCCTCCCTTCTTGCCTCTTCTCCGGTCCTTTCTTTACCCACTCCCCAAGCTTCTATTCTCCCCTCACACCACCACTTCTTCCCTTCTCTCTACCCCCTTCTTCCCTCTCGCCGGTCAAGTAATGTTTAAATTCTTTGACCGCTGATCTGAACAGTCCTATAAGCTTTTTTTAATGTCCAGCTCCTGGCGGGATGGTTGTCCAGCTCCTGGCGGGATGGTTGTCCAGCTCCTGGCGGGATGGTTGTCCAGCTCCTGGCGGGATGGTTGTCCAGCTCCTGGCGGGACGGCAGAGCTTAACTGGCAGCCAGGATCTGTTGTGTGGTTGTTAGCTCAGCCCCAGTGTTGTGATTAGACCTGGGACCTAGACCAGGAGGTATAAAGATTCCTGGTGCTGTATTCTCAGACCAGAGACCGCTTTTCCACTGTGGGTGGTTGATTCACCGGTGGCTGGTAGAGGTGATGACTGAGGAGACACGAGGGTGCCATACTAGCCTGTCTGCCAACTACTACGTGGCCATTGTCACACCAATGACTATATATACTGAACAAAAATATAAACGCAACATGCAACAGTTTCAAAGATTTTACAGAGTTACAGTTCATATGAGGAAATCATTCAATTGAAACATTAGGCCCTAATCTATGGATTTCACATAACTGGGAATACAGATATGCATCTGTTGATCACAGATGCCCCCAAAAAATGGGCCTCACAATCTCGTCACAGTGTTTTTGTGCATTCAAATTGCCATCGATAAAATTCAATTGTGTTCGTTCTCCGTAGCTTATGCCTGTCCATACCATAACTCCACTGCCACCATGGGGTACTCTGTTCACGACGTTGACATCAGCAAACCGCTCACCCACACGACGCCATACACATGATCTGCGGTTGTGAGGCCGGTTGGACGTACTGCCAAATTCTCTAAAACAACGTTGGAGGTGGCTTATGGAAGAGAAATGAACATTAAATTCTCTGGCAATAGGTGGACATTCCTGCAGTCACCCTGCCAAATGCACACTCCTTCAACTTAAGACATCTGTGGAATTGTTGTGACACAAATGCACATTTTAGATTTCCCTTTAATTTTCCCCAGCACAAGGTGCCCCTGTGTTATGATCATGTTGTTTAATCAGCTTCTTGATATGGTACACCTGTCAGGTGGCTGTATTATCTTGGCAAAGGAGAAATGCTCACTAACAGGGATGTAAACAAATGTGTGCATATGAAATGTATTGGATATTTAATTTCAGCTCATTAAACATGGAACCAACACTTTAGGTGTTACGTTTATATTTTTGTTCAGTGCAGGAATTGGCAAGACGGCACACACAGATCTGGGAACAGGCTAGTGCCATACTGCTAGCCTGAGAGCCAGACCCCCACTATGGAATAGAATAGAACTCCAAGAAGGATGTTTTTTGTGCATGAAATTAGAATGGGTACAATGATTCTTTAGATAGACCCATAAGCACACACTGAACAGTCTGACAGAGACTAGGGGTCTGGCCTCCGGGTTCACACTGAACAGTCTGACAGAGACTAGGGGTCTGGCCTCCGGGTTCACCACTGAACCAGTCTGCAGAGACTAGGGGTCTGGCCTCCGGGTTCAACATGAACAGTCTGACAGAGACTAGGGTCTGGCCTCCGGGTTCACACTGAACAGTCTGACAGAGACTAAGGGGTCTGGCCTCCGGGTTCACACTGAACAGTCTGACAGAGACTAGGGGTCTGGCCTCGCGGGTTCACACTGAACAGTCTGACAGAGACTAGGGGTCTGGCCTCCGGGTTCACACTGAACAGTCTGACAGAGACTAGGGGTCTGGCCTCCGGGTTCACACTGAACAGTCTGACAGAGACTAGGGGTCTGGCCTCCGGGTTCACACTGAACAGTCTGACAGAGACTAGGGGTCTGGCCTCCGGTTCACACTGACAGTCTGACAGAGCTAGGGTCTGGCCTCCGGGTTCACACTGAACAGTCTGACAGAGACTAGGGGTCTGGCCTCCGGGTTCACACTGAAAGTCTGACAGAGACTAGGGGTCTGGCCTCCGGGTTCACACTGAACAGTCTGACAGAGACTAGGGGTCTGGCTCCTCCGGGTTCAACAACTGACAGTCTGACAGAGACTAGGGGTCTGGCCTCCGGGTTCACACTGAACAGTCTGACAGAGACTAGGGGTCTGGCCTCCGGGTTCACACTGATTTCACTCTGTTTTTCTCTCTGCTAGTCTTCCACAAGAAGCCGGTCAGAGTTCTAAATGTTATATTATTTATTACTTGAGGTTAGGGTTTGGAGTGCTTGTGTCCCACAACGACTTTCATGTGTAATGACTGATCAGCAATACGTTCTGTGGTAAGCAATGTGTACTTACTGTTTTATAATAATGAATCTGTATGGAGTTCTGAAGAAGTCGATATTTGGTTAATAAACCTGAGATATATTTCTCTATGTAAACTCCTGTGTCTCGTGTGCTCTTTTTTTACACAGTCTGTGTTCACTGTTTTTCCCACCTAGAGTTTAAGTTTAAATAAATTCCCACAATGGTAATGTCAACAGTAGGCCACACCGATGGCAAACATTAGTGACTGTTAGATTTACTTTTTGCCAATGCCATGTAATAAAAGGTAAACAAACAGTATCTTTCTTTGTGGTGCATATAACTTCCCAACAGCATGTAGTTCAGTTTGTCAAAGACAGTTTTTCTTCAGAAAGTTTAAGTCTGCAGGTTGCTACATGAAGATAGGAATTTAACTCTTCCACTGCACGTTTATGCTGTGTTTCATTGGGGTTATACATAACTACAGTGTTTGGCTCTGTGACAGATCCTTAGTCATCGTGTTTTAACTTGCCCAGTCAGTGTGGTGCTGGGTGGGACTGTTTAGGCTACTTTTGTGGTGATTGTATCCTCCAGGGGATGTCTTTGTCTCAGATGGAGCTGTCTCTCTGTACAGAGTATCATGCATTTGGTCCTAAACTCATCTGCGATCAGGGTTAGGAGTTGGAGGGTAAGCTGATTCTAAATCTGTGCTAAAAGGAAACTTCTACCTGGAGCTCTGTACTTGGACTCACAGGGATCCTGAAATAACATTATAGTTGAACGCTCCTTTGTAGGCCTATTGTTTTCACTGTGCAGAACAAAGCTGACGACAATATCTTCAAAAGGAGGACAGCAGAAATCTGGATTACTAAATAATGCTTTAACAACATGCAGTTACATCATCTTTAGGCTGCCTAAGTGGTCTCTATTATACCTCAAGGAATATTGATGAAGCCCCTTTAAGTTTTGGTCAGTGCTATCTGGGATCCTTGGGACATCCGTACCCTAAACCTTACCTAACCATTTTAAATGTAAATTTCAATGGGAGTGGGGGAGCGGGGTAGGGACGTCCCAAGGATCCCGGATAGCAAGGACATTTTACATTTGGTTGGAAGCTGACTTGTTAAGACTCCCAAACAAATATGGGCGTGGTACAATCCACTTTTTTGATTGGGTGTCATCAGCCATAGAGACTCATTGGTCGATTTTCGAGAAGGCGTTAAAAAAAAGGGGGAATTTATGTCCATTGCGGCTCCAAACAAGAGCAGTGGACGACACGAAACTCATGCACTTTCTCCCCAAAATGGCGTCGAAAGGGAACCAGTTTCTTTCTGAGCGCTGTGTGGCTCGCAGAGCATCCGTGGGCGGGCAGCTGCGACACGGGCAGGCAGTCACATGATTCGCGCAAAGCCCAGCTGCCCAATTCCAATATGGTGGCCAGCTTGGCAGACCTACGGTTCTTGTTGATGATATTATTGCTCTGCTGGAGGATCAGGGACGGCGCCTGCACCCAGCAAGCCCCGTGGGTTCTGGGGCTGCGACTGGAGGACCCAGAAGGCCAGGTGTATATGAAGGGGCGGATCATCTCTGCGCCGCAAGGGGCCAGTTTCAAGCTTCGGCTGTTTGGTTTGGATCTAAATGGGACCTGGCCGTGGGTGGCGTTCGCTGGAACAAGACAGGAGGAGACCGGGGTGGTGGAATATGCAGCTGACCCGTGCGAGCAGGAGACCCGCCGTGACTCCGCCGCCTTCCAGGTCACCGGGGAGTTCACAGCGGACGAGGAGTACAGCGGGTTGATAACGGTACAGACGCGGGACAAGAGAAGCACAACTCCCGCTGCATCCTCCACGGGAGGAGGGGATGATGCCAACCCTACCTACCACCACCACCTGTGCGTGTTGAAGAACGGAAGCTGGGTGTCGGTGGGACCGGACAGGTTGCAGATCAACAACGACGCAGGTCTCCCGGCAGACTACATCCCTCGGTGGGGTATGGCGGTGCTGATCGTGCTGCTGACCCTGGTGTGCGGGGTACTGAGGAGCGTGAACCTCAGCCTGTTGTGGCTGGACCCCCTGGAGCTCTACGTTTTCCACAGCTGCGGCTCCGAGGAGGACAAACGGGCCGCCAAGCGCCTCGAGCCAATCCGGAGACGAGGCAACTGCCTGGTGGGTCACTGCTACTACTACGACTACTACTACTACTACAACTACACAAGGATTAGACCTGGGGTCAGAGACGTGATGCCCATGGGGGATACAGGGGCACATACCCCTTCAGATTCGTCCTGTTTATATAAAAAAATATATAATAATAGTTTTTTTTCTTCTCTGTAATACTTCTAGCCATTTAGCAGTTGTAGTTGGCGTTAGCTAGCCCACATAGGTTTCAGATCTCAACCTCATAACTACCTACCAAGTAGCAATTTTATGCTATCATTCAAATTAGAGTAGCTAGCTTGTCTATTTTAGCTGGCATGTCTGCTGGCAAGGTTGGTAGACTGAATAAATGTGCTGAATAAAACTCACATTCCTTTCAATCTTAGCATATTTAGTTTCTTTAAAAAAGGACAACTCGAGGTATGCTTAGATATGCAGAAAAAACGTCTTATTTTTTCATTGAATTAAGAATAATGATTATGGCTCTAGATTGCAGGACAAAGATGTTTCAGATGTTTGAAAAAATGCAGAGCCTCACATACTTTCACCCTCAGATTTTTAGGGTGCATGACGCCCATGCCTGGGGTCCCAATTTATACCCCTCCTGGATGCTATGCTATTAGGTGTGCAGGCTTTTGTTCCATCCCAGCACTAGCACACTTGTTTCAAATAATCAGCTCGTGTCTGGACCTTCATTTGTTGAAATAGGTGTGTTATCAGGGTTAGGTAGGTTACTTTTTAAATATAATCCGTTACTGGTTACCTGTCCAAAATTGTAATCAGTAATGTAACTTTTGTATTACCCAAACTCAGTAATGTAATCTGATTATTTTGTAACTTTGGATTACATTTCCTTTAAGAGGCGTTAGAAGAAGACAAAAGGGATCCATCAAACGCATTTGATGTGTCATCATAGTAGTCTCTGACTTGGGGTTAGACTCGCTCAGATGGCACAAACTTAAACGTGCAGCTTTTTTCAATGCTGAATTTAATGTCATTGCGAAAACATTAAGGTATCATTATGTATTTTTTTCACAAACATCCTTTCTGAATTTAAAAGTAATCCAAGAAGTAATCATCTAGTTTTTCAAAAGTATCTCATCTGATTCCAATATTTTAGCTGGAAACGCAACTGATTATATTTTTTATGTAATCAGTTACTCCCCAACCCTGTGTTAGTGCTAGGTTGGAATAAAAGCCTGCACATCCATCCAAGACTAGAGACCCCTGGCCTACCGTCTTAAATCAAATCAAATAATATTCAGATGTCTGACATCACTGAAATCCACACTAACTTCACGCCATCCCCACTCTCGGTTCTAGGTGTGTTCTCTGCTCTTCCTGTGCGCTCTGGGCCACTCGGTTCTCGGTGTGCTACTCTACAGGGTCCTGGGTTCCATAGCGCCCGCCGTCTTCGCCAGCGGGTTCCTCATCTTCCTGGTGTCAGAGCTTGTTCCCCACATAGTGTGTTCCGGCTACGGCTTCCAGCTAGCCCCAGGCTTCACCTGGCTGGCACAGGTCTGTATGGAACCTAACAGAAGGCAAGGGTCATGTTCATTAGGCACCAACCGAGAGAAAACAGACTCAAATAGGGAGGGAATACCTGGACCGGTGGCTCCTAGCAACCTCATATACATTTTTTTCTTAACAAGAAGGTAGAATTGAACAGGTTACATCTTCCTCTGCCAGGTGTGTATGGTGCTGACGTGCCCACTGTCGTGCCCGCTGGGCCTGGTGCTGGACCTGGTGTTGAGACGTGACATCAGCACCTGCGGTGTGAGGGAGAGAGCCATGGAGATGATCCGCACCAACGTCAATGATCCCTACAGGTACCTGACACACACATCGGTATGACCATGTGTGTTATGTCCATGGTTGCCATACCCTGCTCTATCACTGATCAATAGGACAACTGTGTCTATGGTGATTCCCATACTGCAATAAACAAAATCTATATCTAGTCCCTATACCCCACAAGGTCATGAGGACCAACAGGGGCATGCTTTTGTTCCGGCCCAACATTAACACACCTGATCGGGTTTGCGAGTACTGGGCTGAAAAGCTTGCAGGACTGGAGGTGACTGCCCTCTGTCTAGGGTTTAAAGGCTATGGGTTGATGTGGGATTGTAAAGTTCTTTGACACCGAGTAAATGGTAAATGCTATAATCCATCATGATCGTTTGTCATCATTGTGATTTGCAGTGAGTTTGTGAAGGAGGAGTTTAGTCGTGGTGCGCTGCGCAGGAAGACCGTGGAGGACATCCTTACTCCACTGAACGACTGTTTCATGCTGCCGTCCACCGCTGTGCTGGACTTCTCCACCATGTCAGAGATCATGCAGAGTGGATACACACGAGTCCCCATCTATGAAGAGGAGAAGTGGGTGGACGGGCTTACAAAAACACACACACACACACACACACACACACACACACACACAAAGGGACATACACTTAAAGAAACATACACACACATCCTGTCTAAAAAGAAGACAGGTGGGTCATTCAAGCACACACACACTAACAGGTATCTAATGTAATTTACCCAGGTCCAACATCGTGGAGATCTTGTTTGTGAAGGACCTGGCTCTGGTCGATCCTGACGATTGTACTCCCATGACGACCATCACCAAGTTCTACAATCACCCACTACACTTTGTCTTCAACGACACTAAACTGGACGCCATGCTGGAGGAGTTCAAGAAAGGTGTGTGTTAATACGTGTGTGTATGTGGTGATCGTTTTAGAAAGATAGCCACAATATCAAGTCAATTTCTTTACCGTCACTCCTGCCCTCCTTGTGGACTAATGTGAAAAAGTTGTGGTCGGCTTGCGATATGACCACTAAGGTACCCAGCTCTCCTCAACTTTGACCTTTACCCCCTTTCACCCCCCCTCTTTCCAGGAAACTCTGCCCTGGCCATTGTTCAGAAGGTGAACAACGAGGGGGAGGGGGATCCCTTCTACGAGGTGCTGGGATTGGTCACCTTGGAGGATGTCATCGAGGAGATCATCAAATCAGAGATCCTGGATGAGTCAGACGGCTACAGTAAGAGAGAGAGCGCGATTTTGTGTGTGTGTGTGAGCGTGCGCGTGTGTGTATATACTAACGTTCAAAAGTTTGGGGTCACTTAGAAATGTCCTTGTTTTTGAAAGAAAAGCAACAAAAAAAATCCATTAATATAACATCAAATTGATCAGAAATAGTGTAGACAATATTAATGTTGTAAAGGACTATTGTAGCTGGAAACGGCTGATTTTAATGGAATATCTACATTTATCAGCAACCATCACTCCTGTGTTCCAATGGCACGTTGTGTTAGCTAATCCAAGTTTATCATTTTAAAAGGCTAATTGATCATTAGAAAACCATTTTGCAATTATGTTAGCACCACTGAAAACTGTTGTCCTGATTAAACAAGCAATAAAACTGGCCTTTAGACTAGTTGAGTATCTGGAGCATCATCATTTGTGGGTTTGATTACAGGCTCAAAATGGCCAGAAACAAATACCTTTCTTCTGAAACTCGTCAGTCTATTCTTGTTCTGAGAAATGAAGGCTATTCCATGCGAGAAATTGCCAAGAAACTGAAGATCTCGTACAACGCTGTGTACTACTCCTTTCACAGAACAGCGCAAACTGTCTCTAACCAGAATAGAAAGGAGTGGGAGGCCCCGGTGCACAACTGAGCAAGAGAACAAGTACATCAGAGTGTCTAGTTTGAGAAACAGACGCCTCACAAGTCCTCAACTGGCAGCTTCATTAAATAGTACCCGCAAAACACCAGTCTCAACGTCAACAGTGAAGAGGCGACTCCGGGATTCTGACCCTCTAGGGCAAAGAAAAAGCCATATCTCAGACTGGCCAATAAAAAGATACGATTTAGATGGGCAAAAGAACACAGACACTGGACAGAGGAACTCTGCCTAGAAGGCCAGCATCCCGGAGTCGCCTCTTCACTGTTGACGTTGAGACTGGTGTTTTGCGGGTACTATTTAATGAAGCTGCCAGTTGAGGACTTGTGAGGCGTCTGTTTCTCAAACTAGACACTCTGATGTACTTGTCCTCTTGCTCAGTTGTGCACCGGGGCCTACACAGCGTTGTAAGTGACCCCAAACCTTTGAACGGTAGTGTGTGTGTGCAATGTCTACACTAAATGTTTGGGAAAGAGGATACAATGTGTATTTTGTAAGGAAATATTGATGGTTAAACATTACACTTCTCCTTCTCTCCGGCATTCTCTTTCCTAATCTCATCCTCTTTCATCCCTCTCCCTGTTCCCTCTCCCTGTCCCCTAACACCTCTCACTCCCCCTGTCCACTAACCCCTACTCCCTCCACCCTCTCTCTGTAGTGGACATGAAGGTGAAGCGTCCCCTGGCCCCTCTGGAGATTCCTCTGGAACCTCGCAGCGTCCACCAAGAGTTCTCTCTGTTCAAACTCCCAGAGGGAGAACCCAAGATCCGCACCTCACCTCAGCTACTGCTGGCCACACACCGCTTCCTCTCCAGAGGTGAGGGTGCGCACGCGTGTGCGTAACGCACGGAGACATACAATGATCTCGTGAGTTGTGTTGTTGCGGTACCTGTCTCATTCAGTCAGTGGTTTACCAGGACTAGAGGTCGACCGATTAATGGCCATGGCCGATTTAATTAGGGCCGATTTCAAGTTTTCATAATAATCGGTAATCAGCATTTTGGGGTGCCAATCGTGGCCGATTCCATTGCATTCCATGAGGAAACTGCGTGGTAGGCTGACCACCTGTTACGCGGGTGCAGCAAGGAGCCAAGGTAAGTTGCTAGCTAGCATTAAACTTATCTTATAAAAAAACAATCAATCGTCACATAATCACGAATGTACCTAACCATAAACATCAATGCCTTTCTTAAAATCAATACACAGAAGTAAAAGAAAAAATGTACCAGCCTATTTAGTTAAAATAAATTCATGTTAGCAGGCAATATTAACTCGGGAAATTGTGTCACTTCTCTTGCATTCATTGCACGCAGAGTCAGGGTATATGTAACCGTTTGGGCCGCCTGGCTCGTTGCGAACTAATTTGCCAGAATTTTACGTAATTATGACATAACATTAAAGGTTGTGCAATGTAACAGAAATATTTAGACTTAGGGTTGCCACTTGTTCGATAAAATACGGAATGGTTCCGTATTTCACTGAAAGAATAAAAATGTTGTTTTCGAGGTGATAGTTTCCGGATTTGACCATATTAATGACCTAAGGCTCGTATTTGTGTGTTTATTATAATTAAGTCTATGATTTGATAGAGCAGTCTGACTGAGTGGGGGTAGGCAGCAGCAGGCTCGTAAGCATTCATTCAAACTTTACTGCGTTTGCCAGCAGCTCTTAGCAATGCTTGATTCACATGCTGTTTATGACTTCAAGCCTCTCAACTCCTGAGATTAGGCTGGCAATACTAAAGTACCTATTAGAACATCCAATAGTCAAAGGTATAAGAAATACAAATGGTATAGAGAGAAATAGTCGACCCGTCATAATTCCTATAATAACTACAACCTAAAACTTCTTAACTGGGAATATTGAACCACCAGCTTTCTGAGCAAGGAACTTAAACGTTAGCTTTTTTACATGGCACATATTGCACTTTTACTTCTCCAACACTGTGTTTTTGAACTATTTAAACCAAATTGAGCATGTTTCATTATTTATTTGAGACTAAATAGATTTTATTTATGTATTATATTAAGTTAAAATAAGTGTTCATTGTTCCTTCAGTATTGTTGTAATTGTCATTATTACAAATATATATATTAAGAAATCTGCCGATTTTTAATTGGTATCGGCTTTTTTTGGTCCTCCAATAATCGGTATTGGCGTTGAAAAATCATAATCGGTCGACCTCTAACCAGGACAATAACACTTTATCACCACTAGTAATGATTACATCACTAGTAATGGTTACATCACTGTAACAGAAGTTAATGGAAACACACTGGAAGTCTTCACAGTGGAAAATATGCAGGAATGGATGTTCGACCTGGATCGTTAATCTGTCTGCATTATAGGACTACACTCTGGATGTGGGTGGGTGTTATTTGACCTTTCTCTGTCCTCTTCAGCTTCTTGACATAGATTGACCTTTAGCCGCTGAGGTTTGGACTGAAAATAGAACAGAATGTATACTACGATAGAAGTGTAATTAATTACTAAGACTAAGACGTAAGGTTCGTTAGACAAACTAGTATGCTTTTGATCAGTGATGAAACCATAGGCCAGGGTTCGCCAACCCTGCTCCTGGATAGTTGCAGGCTTTTGCCCCAGCCCCACACAAATGTATTGGATAACTAAAGCTCCACAGACCTGTGTGTTAGACAGGACGCTTGAACAAAGCAATGATAATCAGTGTGTGTTCTGAAAAGGTGCTGTGTGTGTGTGTGTCTCTCCTTGCAGAGGTAGAACACTTCAGTCCAGCCCGTGTGTCAGAGAAGGTGTTGTTCCACCTGCTCCGTCACCCCAGTGTCAACCAGGAAGTTCACTTTGACCCCTCTAACCGCCTGAGCCCCGACCACTACCTCTACACACGCAACCACCCCGTGGACTACTTCATACTGCTACTACAGGTCAGTGTGCATGTATTTTGTGTGTGTGTGTGACCACTACCTCTACACACGCAACCACCCCGTAGACTACTTCATACTGCTACTACAGGTCAGTGTGCATGTATTTTGTGTGTGTGACCACTACCTCTACACACGCAACCACCCCGTAGACTACTTCATACTGCTACTACAGGTCAGTGTGTGTGTGTTGGCACATGCACATGTTTTACAGTACCTGACTATGTCCCTGTAGGGGCGTGTGGAGGTTGAAATCGGTAAAGAGGGCTTGAAGTTTGAAAATGGAGCGTTCACATACTACGGTGTGTCTGCACTCACAGCGCCAACCTCAGGTAAGACACAGAACTGCAGCACGCACATGCGTAGATACCTCACTAGTACCATTACCTGGGTCCGGCTCATTAGGGCTGTCAATGAAAGATGTTCTAAAATGTTTCACAACGTTTCGGTCTGTTTTCCTCTGCTTAGTGCCTATTGAATACAACCCTGTAGGTTATCAGTCCACATCGGCTAGCTAGAGCTTATAGGACAGGAGTCAGCTAAATTGGCCCGCAAGTCATTTTTTTACAAAATAGTTTTTTGTAAAATTCAGCAAGAAATAAGTTTGTTCTCAGTGTTCCCACGAATAAAACAAGACTATATTTCCAAAAGTATGTGGACGGGCTAGGCCCCTTTGTTCCAGTGAAGGGAAGTCTTAATGCTACAGCATACAATGACATTCTAGACGATTCTGTGCTTCCAACTTTGTGGAAACAGTTTGGGGAAGGCCCTTTCCTGTTTCAGCATAACAATGCCCCCGTGCACAAAGCGAGGTCCATACAGAAATGGTTTATTGAGATCTGTGTGAAAGAACTTGACTGGCCTGCACAGAGCCCTGACCTCAACTCCATCCAACACCTTTGGGATGAATTGGAACGCCGACTGCGAGCCTGGCCTACTCGCCCAACATCAGTGCCTGACCTCACTAATGTTCTTGTGGCTGAATGGAAGCAAGTCCCCGCAGCAATGTTCCAACATCTAGTGGAAAACCTTCCCAGAAGAGTGGACGCTGTTATGGCAGCAAAGAGGGACCAACTCCATATTAATGCCCATGATTTTGGAATGAGATGTTCGATGAGCAGGTGTCCACATACTTTTGGTCATGTAGTGTATGTGATCATGTCTCAATGTTTAGGCTTAGTTGTGGTCAATTTGCAGTGTACAAATTATTCAAATTATGTTCCGGCCCCCCGACCGTCCGCTCCAACAAAAATGTTCCTGTGGCTGAATGTAGTTACCTGCCCCTGTTCTAGGAGGAGTTCCAGACTACTAGCCTCATTTACATTTACTCTGTTGTAATTATTTGATTACATAATGTAAAGTTAGTGTCATAATTATTTGATGCGGTATTTGAAGGCAGCACAGTTTGACAGGGAAGCACAACATGAGCTGACACTGGAGTTCTGTCTCTTGAGTTTCCTGTCAACTTCAGCGCAACACCATCGTGGCAGACATTTACTGGGGGTGGCACAACATTTTGCTGACTGCAGCATTTGTGTGTGTGTGTGTGTGTGTGTCCAGTGCACCAGTCTCCAGTTTCGACCCAGCATCGTCCTCCCAGGGATCCATTTGAGATGGGAGACGCCACCAGCCCGTCCAGCTACTGTCCTGACTACACCGTCCACGCCCTCACTGACCTGCAGCTCATACGGGTCAGTGTGTGTGTGTGTTTGTCTTTCTCTGTGTGTGTGTGTCAGACTAACAGTACCCTCCCTCTGCCAGGTGACTCGCATGCAGTACCTGAATGCTTTGATGGCGTCGCGTGTTGGCCAGAGCCCAGAATCTCCTGAGATCAAGATCCTGCCTAACAGTCAGACCAAGCTGCTCAACGAGAGGAACACTGTCACACAAGGTAGGAGTAGCACACAATGTACACACTGTATACACACACCCTTATACTAACACCATGGGCTAGAATGAAGAGAAACTGAAGATGAGAGTATAATAACAATTGTTACTTCTCTCCATAATGTATAACCTGTACTCCCTTTAGGTGAACTAAGACTTCTCTCTTTCTCTTTTTTCTCTTCCCTTTCTCCTGTTTCCTCCTTTCCCTGACTCTTCCTCTCCCGTCTTCTCCTCTCCCCTGTCGTCTCCTCTCCTCGGGCCACTCCAGAGTTCCCTGTAAACTTTTCTTTCTTTGACAACATTGACAACTACTGTTAGTGTTTTCTGTGTGCATGAGGTAACAAAACAGTCTCCTCAGTGGCATGACAACTACAACACACACACACACACACACACTAAAAGGACACCAAGGCATTGAGAGAATTACATTTTCAGTCAGTCACAAAGCACCTGAGAGTCATTTAGGGATTTAATCAGACTTGAGATCTGCAACTGAAGTCTTCTATTGACATCACTGTATGGTTTATGTAAAAGTTAAGCATGCAGATTTCAAGTCTGAATATGGCCTTTAGAAAGGTTAGTCTCTTTGCCAGATCCTTCACAGACACTGGGATAAAGCTTTGTGTGGAATGTACCCAGTTAGAGGGGTTCTTTTAGACTGTTTCTTCTCGAAATACTTAGTGCCATTTTATTTTAGTGCCCTTTATTTGTATCTTACAGATAGTGAGATGCAATCAGGTCAGGTTGAATGAGAGGGTGTGTGTGTGTGTGCGCGGTTTGGAAATAGAGGTGTGTGTATGTGCTTGAAAAGCTTATGTCTGTTTCCTTGTTCTATCTCGTCGCATCTTTCTGTCCTTTTCTGGCTGCCCCATCTCATCCCTCTCTACTGGGTACGTATGCTGCTTTTCTCCATCTCCTTCTGTGTGTACAGGACACCCACAGGAGGTAAAGACTGCATGTTTGTTGACAAAAAGAAACAAGCACCAAAATGTGTCCATTGCATTGAATGTCAATGTCAAAGAGCATATTGTGATGTCACAGGGTGCCATTGTGATGTAATAGTGGGCTGCATTGTAACCTCCTAATCGGTGGCATTATGTCATTGTGTGATGTCATCTCCCCACTCACGGCCTCCCCCTCTCTCTCATTGGCTGGGTTCCACAGGTGGCAGTAAATCCCAGGAAAGTTCAACGGAAGAGGAGGCTCATGGGTAATGAAGTTCTCTCTGTCAGAACTATGTGTGTTACTCAGACAACCAACAAGGAGGCTTTTTTAAAATATATATATATTTTTATCAGTGAATCTCTTATCTCTGGAATGCAGTGATTGGACCTGGCTGAGTGAGCGTCTGTGTGTGTGTGTGTGTGTGGCTACTGCACTATCCTCAGCCGTTTTCCTCATTCATTATACGTTTCACACCAATCGTGTGTGTGTGTGCGCCTCTCCTCCCTGTTGTAATTCAGCCTCCTTTGCCTAAAAGTTACATTGCGTGTTCCTTCATTATTAGCCTATCTGTGTGCCAAAGCAACTCACGTCAACCCCCTGTGTGTGTGCAATTGTGCGTGCGTGTTGTCACAACCCGTCCATCCAAGCATTAGACACAGGTTGGTCAAAAAAAGCCACTTCACAGAAATGTTTACACCGCTTTTGGTGATTTGCTTTAGTTGTTTGATTATACGTCCATATTTTATTTGATACACTCCCACATATTTGTCTATCTAGACCTAATGGAAGGCCTGTATACAGTATATCAGGAAACCTACGGGATGATTGGAACTGTTTTCTCTAGTTAAAGGGCTAGATCACCCAACATTAAAGAAACAAATATGTATTTGAAAATGTTCGTACTATCCCTTTAAGAGAGCTGATGTAACACTTGTGTCCATTCCTTTGCACAGTCAATGTTTAGCTTCAGGTCTGAGCTGTGATGGGAGCTGTGTGTGTGTGTGTGTGTGTGTGTGACCTCTCTTACGGCCGCCAACTCTGACCCAGTCTGCTTTCATCCATTCCTTTTGTTTGGCCAAGTTGCCATAGAGACAATCACAATACCCTTTATTCACTCAGTATATTTACCCAGACACCATACAGAATAGATAAAACAGACACAAGTCCACATGGACACCATACAGAATAGACAATATGTTTGTGTTTGTCACATCTAAAGCACCTTGTTGATTTTCTCATCCTTGATAGCCGAGTAGGTTGAGTTCCATTAACATTCCACACACACACAGAAGTGATATGTGCTCTTGTGTGGCTGGCCTGGTGTGTGTGTGCATGACTGACCGTGTGCGTGACTCTAGTATTCAGTCTTACAGACTCTTTCAGGAAACTCAATTTCCCATGTTGCAGTGTAACTACCCATGTGTGCAGGGAATACATATGTTACCCACTGTCCTGTGGAGACAGGAAACGTCTAGATAAAGGCCTGGTCCAGAATCAACCCCTTGGTCCTTCCCCTGGCCCCTAGTTGTCTACCCTTTGCTCCTAGCCCTTAGTCTAAACAGATCTGATGAAAAGGTGATGGCAGCACCTATCTGGTTGTGGGGATAGGAGTCTTTGGAGTAGGGAATGAGGCTGGAGTCTTTGGAGTGGGAAATGAGGCTGGAGTCTTTGGAGTGGGGAATGAGGATAGGAGTCTTTGTAGTAGGGAATGGGGTAGGAGTCTTTGGAGTGGGGATTGGGGATAGGAGTTTTTGGCGTGGACCAGAGACCCTACCAGGGTCATATTCATTAGTGCACACTGTAGCAAAATGTTTTGAAACAGAAAACAAAAATAAACATTTCTTATTGGACAAGTTTAGGTAGTCCCTCCCTGTTTCAGTACGTTTTCTTCCGTTTGGTGCCTAATGAACACGACCCATGTTTCCCAGCAACCATGATAGGGGTTGGCTATTTTGGCGGCCATCTTGGTTGCCTCAGTCGTTCTCCACCCCATAAAGTTTTTTTTTTTTAGTTGATCTAATTACAGACATATGCTAATTAATGACATATGCTAAGACAAGGGATTAACTATGTGATTCAAAGTAAATATTTTCCATCTGTTTTAACAATATTGTACTGTTGGTTATGTTTCAAGTCCATTTATATTGTATTAAAAGACAATGTATATTGTAAAAAAGGTCATCATTACTTATGCTACTTATATTGTTTGGGAGAAATGTTGTTTTTTTTGATGGGGTAGAAAACTGTATATTAATATATATGCTTATCTAGAGAGAATATGAATCAAGGATGCAGATTTAAGCTCGTAGTTTTCAGGTACAAATGTAGAATAATGTTACCATGATGATGATGATGAGAACCGGACCAGCGCTAGTTTCTCTCCAGGAATTTTTTGTATCGATTTTTTTCCCAATTCTCTGGAAGCTGAGAGTTGTGTGTGCAGAGAACATTGCATTGAACTATTTCAATATCTGCTGTTTCATAGTAAATAAACCCAATCCTTGTATACATCTGTCTTTTTTCTGTTTGTTTTTGTTTGTTTATCCTGATTTGTTACTTAGTTACAATGCAGCTTTACTCCCTCATTTCAGGATTAGATGGTTTTAGGGTCTGTTCACACTGCTCGTGACAAATACTTCGCCAGAAAGAAAGCGTTTGGTTTGGTTGCACTTGCACATTGCAAACCTTCTCCAGACTACATCCAATGAAATGGCTCCTTTCTTCCATGTGAAATGGTCTTCTGCCATTATAGAAATGAATGGTAAATGTATTGTCATTTTGGAGTCACTTTTATTGTAAATAAGAATATCTACCTGAATGTGGATACTACCATGAATACGGATAACACTGAATAAATCATCAATAATGATGAGTGAGAAAGTTAGATGCACAAATATCACCCCCCCCCCAAAAAAAAAAAATGCTACCCTCCTCTGTTATTGTAATGCGGAGAGGTTAGCATGTCTTGTTGGTATATTTGTGCATGTAACTTTCTCACTCATCAATATTCACAATTCATTCAGGATTATCCATAATCATAAAATAATCCATATTCATGTAGAAGTGTTTAAAAATGTATTCTATTCTTATTTACAATAAAAGTGACACAATACACTTTTTACCATTTAATTTCTATTGGGCACAAAATAGTCTGAAACACAACCAAAACAAACAGCAAATACATCCAAAAAATGTGTTGAGTCTCAAGTTTGATGTAGTCATTGCGTGCTATGAATATGGGACCAAATACTCAACATTTTATTACTTTACTTTATTACTTTATTAATACCACAGGAGGTTGTGGCACCTTAATTGGGGAGGATGGGCTCGTGGTAATGGCTGGAGCGGAATCATTGGAATGGTATCAAATACATCAAAAACGGCCTGCAGGGATGTTCTTGTCCCATCTCGCACTAGCAACTCCTGTGGCGGGCCGGGCGCAGGGCACGCTGACACAGTAGCCAGGTGTATGGTGTTTCCTCTGACACATTGGTGTGGCTGGCTTCCGCGTTGTGGGCATTGTGTCAAGAAGCAGTGCGGCTTGGTTAGGTTGTGTTTCGGAGGACGCATGGCTCTCGACCTCCGCCTCTCCTGAGTCCGTACGGGAGTTGCAGCGATGGGACAAGACTGTAACTACCAATTGGATACCACGAAATTGTGGAGTAAAAGGAGTCAAAGTATAAAAAAAACATGGTTTCCAAGCGTTTGATGCCATTCCATTCGTGCCGTTCCGGACATTATTATGAGCCGTCCTCCCCTCAGCAGCCTCCTGTGGTATGCGTGTTGTATACCCCTGAAAATTGGCAGTACTTTAAACTACTATAATGTCATCTGCCTCTCTGTTTTTTAATGCGCCTTTGAATGCTGTACCATACACATTTACGTTGACAGAAAACATCAGGGTGTGAATTACAGGGGGGCTGAGCCCCTCGAATGAGACATGAGATCCACTACATGCAACAAAAGTAACACTTTGGGGGAGCTCTAATTGAACCATTCTGAACCATTGAACCATTCTTTCAAATGTAATTGTGTACTGCTATCACATATATACAGTACAAAATCCATGTGTACGTGTGTGTATAGTGCATACGCTATCGTGTGTGTGTGTGTGTGTATGCATGTGTCTGTGCCTATGTTTGTGTTGCTTCACAGTCCCCATTGTTCCATAAGGTGTTTTTTTAATCTGTTTTTTAAATCTCATTTTAGTGCTTGCATGAGTTACTTGATGTGGAATAGAGTTCCATGTAGTCATGGCTCTATTCAGTACTGTGAGCCTTCTATAGTCTGTTCTGGACTTGGGGACTGTGAAGAGAACTCTTATGGCATGTCTTGTGGGGTATGCATGGGTGTCCGAGCCAGTAGTTCAAACAGACAGCTCAGTGCATTCAACATGTCAATACCTCTCATAAATACAAGCAGTGGTGAAGTCAATCTCTCCCCCACTTTGAGCCAGGAGACAATGGCATGCATATTATTAATATTAGCTCTCTGTGTACATCCAAGGGCCAGCCGTGCTGCCCTGTTCTGAACCAATTGCAATTTTCCTAAGTCTTGTTTTGTGGCACCTGATCACACGACTGAACAGTAGTCCAGGTGCTACAAAACTAGGGCCTGTAGGACCTGCCTTGTTGACAGTGCTGTGAAGAAGGTAGAAACTAGGGCCTGTAGGACCTGCCTTGTTGACAGTGCTGTGAAGAAGGTAGAAACTGTGCCTGTAGGACTGCCTTGTTGACAGTGCTTGATAAAAGGTAGAAACTAGGGCCTGTAGGACCTGCCTTGTTGACAGTGCTGTGAAGAAGGTAGAAACTAGGGCCTGTAGGACCTGCCTTGTTGACAGTGCTGTGAAGAAGGTAGAAACTAGGCCTGTAGGACCTGCCTTGTGACAGTGCGTGAAGAAGGTAGAAACTAGGGCCTGTAGGACCTGCCTTGTTGACAGTGCTTGAAAGAGGTAGAAACTAGGGCCTGTAGGACTGCCTTGTTGACAGTGCTGATAGAAGGTAGAAACTAGGGCTGTAGGACTGCCTTGTTGACAGTGATGTGAAAGAAGGTAGAAACTAGGGCCTGTAGGACCTGCTTGTTGACAGTGTGTTAAGACGGTAGAAACTAGGGCCTGTAGGACCTGCCTTGTTGACAGTGCTGATAAGAAGGTAGAAACTAGGCCGTAGGAACTGCCTTGTTGACAGTGCTGATAAGAAAGTAGAACTAGGGCCTGTAGGACCTGCCTTGTTGACAGTGCTGATAAGAAGGTAGAAACTAGGGCCTGAGGACCTGCCTTGTTGAAGTGCTGATAAGACGGTAGAAACTAGGGCTGTAGGACCTGCCTTGTTGACAGTGCTGATAAGACGGTAGAACTAGGCCTGTAGGACCTGCCTTGTTGACAGTGCTGATAAGAAGTAGAAACTAGGGCCTGTAGGACTGCCTTGTTGACAGTGCTGATAAGAAGGTAGAAACTAGGGCCTGAAGGACCTGCCTTGTTGACAGTGCTGATAAGAGTAGAAAACTAGGGCCTGAAGGACCTGCCTTGTTGACAGTGCTGATAAGAGGTAGAAACTAGGGCCTGAAGGACCTGCCTTGTTGACAGTGCTGATAAGACGGTAGAACTAGGGCCTGTAGGACCTGCCTTGTTGACAGTGTGATAAGAAGGTAGAACTAGGGCCTGAAGGACCTGCCTTGTTGACAGTGCTGATTAAGACGGTAGAAACTAGGGCCTGTAGGACCTGCCTTGTTGACAGTGCTGATTAAGACGGTAGAAACTAGGGCCTGAAGGACCTGCCTTGTTGACAGTGCTGAATAGACGGTAGAACTAGGGCCTGTAGGACCTGCCTTGTTGACAGTGATGTTAAGAGGTAGAAACTAGGGCCTGAAGGACCTGCCTTGTTGACAGTGCTATTAGACGGTGAAACTAGGGCCTGAAGGACCTGCTTGTTGACAGTGCTGATAAGACGGTAGAAACTAGGGCCTGTAGGACCTGCCTTGTTTGACAGTGTGTAAGAGTAGAAACTAGGGCCTGAGGACTGCTTGTTGACAGTGCTATTAAGACGGTAGAAACTAGGGCCTGAAGGACCTGCCTTGTTGACAGTGCTGATAGACGGTAGAACTAGGGCCTGTAGGACCTGCCTTGTTGACAGTGCTTGATAAGACGGTAGAAACTAGGGCCTGTAAGGCCTGCCGCTTTTTTTTTTGTTTTTTTTTTTGTTTTTTTTTTTTTTTTTTTTTTTTTTTTTTTTTTT
>NC_036842.1:33118067-33134878 GCF_002910315.2 Salvelinus sp. IW2-2015
TTAAGACGGTAGAAACTAGGGCCTGTAGGACCTGCCTTGTTGACAGTGCTGTTAAGAAGGCAGAGCAGCGCCTTATCATGGACATACTTCTCCCCATCAACTACTGTTGTATCAATATGTTTTGACCATGACAGTTTACAACCCAGGGTAACTCCAAGCAGTTTAGTCACCTCAACTTGCTCAATTTCCACATGATTTATTACAGGATTTAGTTGAGGTTTAGGGTTTAGTGAATGATTTGTCCCAAATACAATGCTTTTAGTTTGAGAAATATTTAGGACTAACTTATTCCTTGCCACCCACTCTAACTGCAACTCTTTGTTAAGTGTTGCAGTCATTTCAGTCGCTGTAGTACTGTAGGTGACATGTATAGTGTTGAGTCATCCGCATACATAGACACTCTGGCTTTCCTCAAAGCCAGTGGCATGTCATTAGTAAAGATTGAAAAAAGTTATGGGCCTAGACAGCTGCCCTAAGGAATTCCTGATTCTACCTGTATTATGATGGAGAGGCTTTCATTAAAGAACACCCTCTGTGTTCTGTTAGACAGGTAACTCTTTATCCACATTATAGCAGGGGGTGTAAAGCCATAACACATACATTTTGCCAGCAGCAGACTATGATCGATAATGTCAAAGGCCGCACTGAAGTCTAACATAACAGCCCACTAACAAAACAGCCCCCTAACAAAACAGCCCCCTAAATCTTTTTATGATTAATTTCTCTCAGCCAATCATCAGTAATTTGTCTAAGTGCTGTGCTTGTTGAATGTCCTTCTCTATAAGCATGATGAAAGTTTGTTGTTCATTTGTTTACTGTAAAATAGAATTGTATCTGGTCAACAAACAAAAAAAGTCCTAAAGTTTACTAAGGGTTGGTAACAGGTGGATTGGTCGGCTATTTGAGCCAGTAAAGGGGGCTTTAATTTTCTTAGGTAGAATAATGACTTTTGATTCCCTCCAAGCCTGAGGGCACACACTTTCTAGTAGGCTTAAATTGAAGATGTGGCAAAAAGGAGTGGCAATATCGTCCGCTATTATCTTCAGTAATTTTCAATCCAAGTTGTCAGACCCCGGTGGCTTGTCATTGTTGATAGACAATATTTTTTTCACCTCTTCCACACTAACTGGGTACTTCAGATTTTGACAAGTCTCTGTAATTATCTCTGGCCCTCTGTGTGCCTTATCACACATGTCAAATATATGAAATAATAAGATGGTTTTAAAATAAAAACTAGAATGACAAAGCTGTAAAATACGATCCTAAATATAGTGGTAAATATGAAAATAAAACCTTATTCCAAATTAAGCTAACACCCCCACTTCTCTGTCATGATTTCAGTGGTGTAAAAAGTACTCAATTGTCATACTTGAGTAAAAGTAAAGATACCTTAATAGAAAATTACTCACGTAAAAGTGAAAGTCACCCAGTAAAATACTACTTGAGTAAATGTAACGGCTGTCGTCTTCCTCCTCGTTTGAGGAGGAGAAGTTTGAAGGATCAGAGGACCAATGTGCAGCGTGGTAATTGTTCATCTTATTTAATGAAGTGAACAACTCAAAATACAAAAAACAACAAAGTGAAAACCGAAACAGTTCTATCTGGTGCAGACACACAAAGACTGAAGACAACCACCCACAAAACCCAACAGAAAACAGGCTACCTAAATATGGTTCCCAATCAGGGACAACGATTGACAGCTGCCTCTGATTGAGAACCATATCAGGCCAAACACAGAAAACCAACACAGAAATAGAAAACATAGATTACCCACCCAACTCACGCCCTGACCACACTAAAACAAAGAAAATACAAAAGAACTATGGTCAGAACGTGACAGTACTCCAAGGTGTGGACTCCGGCCGCAAAATCTGAACCTATAGGGGAGGGTCTGGGTGGGCATCTGTCCGCGGTGGCAGCTCTGGCGCTGGACGTGGACCCCACTCCACCATTGTCTTTGTCCGCTTTGAGACCCTCGCGACCCTCGCCGCCGACCTTGGCCTGGGAACCCTAATAAATGGGCCTACAGGACTGAGGGACGCCTCTGGACTGAAAAAACTCCTCCGGACTGAGGGGCAGCTCCGGACTGAGGGGCAGCTCTGACGGCTCCTGACTGGCGGGCGGCTCCTGACTGGCGAGCGGCTCTGGCGGCTCCTGACTGGCGGACGGCTCTGGCGGCTTCCCTGACTGGCGGACGGCTCTGGCGGCTCTGCGTGGGGGCGGGCCCTCTGGCGGCTCTGACGGCGGGCGGCTCAGGACAGACGGGCGGCTCTGGCGCGGCTCTGACAGATCAGACGGCGGCTCAGGCTGCTTCTGGACAGACGGGCGGCTCAGGCGGCGCTGGACAGACGGGCGGCTCAGGGGCGCTGGACAGCGAGCGGCTCAGGCGGCGCTGGACAGACGGGCAACTCATGCGGCGCTGGACAGACGGGCAGCTCAGGCGGCGCTGGACAGACAAGCAGCTCAGGCGGCGCTGGACAGACGGGCAGCTCAGGCGGCGCTGGACAGACGGGCAGCTCAGGCGGCGCTGGACAGACGGGCAGCTCAGGCGGCGCTGGACAGATGGGAGACTCTGGCCTGCTGAGGCGCACAGTAGGCCTGGTGCGTGGTGGCGGAACTGGTGGTACCGGACTGGGGACACGCACCACTGGGCGAGTGCGGGGAGCAGGAACAGAGATTACTGGACTCTGGAGACGCACAGGAAGCCTGGTGTGTGGTGTTGGCACTGGTGGTACTGGGCTGGTGCGAGGGGCTGCCACAGGCGGACTGGTGCGTGGAGAAGGCACCGGATAGACTGGACCGTGGAGGCGCACTACAGGTCTCGGGCACCGAGCCTGCCCAACCCTACCTGGCTGAATGCTCCCCGTAGCCAGGCCAGTGCGGCGAGGTGGAATAGCCCGCACTGGGCTGTGCTGGCGAACCGACAGAGATTACCCACCCAACTCACGCCCTGACCACACTAAAACAAAGAAAATACAAAAGAACTATGGTCAGAACGTGACAGTAAAAATCTAAAAGTATTAGGTTTTAAATATACTTAAGTATCAAAAGTCAATGTAATTGCTAAAATGTACTTAAGTATCAAGAGTAAAAGTAAAAGCATAAACCATTTCAATTTCCTTATATTAAGCAAACCAGACGGCACAATTTTCTTTTTATATTGACAGATAGCCAGGGGCACACTCCAACACTCAGACATAATTTACAAACTAAGCATTTGTGTTTAGTGAGTCCACCAGATCGGAGGCAGTAGGGATGACCAAGGATGTTCTCTTGATAAGTGTGGACCATTTTCCTGTCAAAATGTAACATGTACTTTTGGGTGTCAGGGAAAATGTATGGAGCATTTTTTTCTTTAGGAATGTAGTGTAGTAAAACTAAAAGGTGGCAAAAATATAAATAGTAAAGTAAAGTACAGATACCCCAAAAAACTACTTAAGTAGTACTTTAAAGTGTTTTTACTTAAGTACTTTACACCACTGCATGATTTAAACCAGTGACTGGTTCCAGTTCTTTCAATCACATTCATCTTTCCACCTGTCTGCTAGTCTGGTTTACACCTAACTCTCCTCCTGACTTCAGTCTGGATTGGCTCTTTGATGTTGTCGGCATAATGCGTCAATATGCCACCCCCTTCAACTACAACGGTTGGATTTTGAAATCCAAACAAGAGAGGCCTCAACCCAGAGGAAAGAAAAACATTTGAAAGAATCAATCAAACCCTTTAATCAATTTCTGAGATAATATTGCATTATCAAACAGCCTCCTTTCCAGACCAATGTTTTACAGCTCTCCCTGAGTTGTGAGTTACGTGGGTCATGTCAGCCAGGCTGCCTGTCTGCCACAGGAGGCTGCTGAGGGGAGGACGGCTCATAATAATGTCTGGAATGGAGTGGATGGAATGGTATCAAACACAAGAAAACCATGTGTTAGATGTGTTTGGTACCATTCCATCAGTGACTGTACGTACATATCCCAACCAGAAGCCATGGATTACAGACAACATCCACACTGAGCTAAAGGGTAGAGCTGCCACTTTCAAGGAGCGGAACTCTTAACCTGGAAGCTTATAAGAAATCCCGCTATGTCCTCAGATGAAACATCAAACAGGCAAAGAGTCAATACAGGACAAAGATCGAATCGTACTACACCGGCTCCGACGCTCGTCGGATGTGGCAGGGCTTGCAAACTATTACAGACTACAAAGGGAAGCACAGCCGAGAGCTGCCTAGTGACACAAGCCTACCAGACGAGCTAAATTACTTCTATGCTCGCTTCGAGGCAAGTAACACTGAAACATGCATGAGAGCATCAGCAGTTCCGGACGACTGTGTGATCACGCTCTCCGCAGCCAACGTGAGTAAGACCTTTAAACAGATCAATTCACAAGGCTGCAGGGCCAGACAGATTACCAGGACGTGTACTCCGAGCATGCGCTGACCAACTGGCAAGTGTCTTCACTGACATTTTTAACCTCTCCCTGTCTGAGTCTGTAATACCAACATGTTTCAAGCAGACCACCATAGTCCCTGTGCCCAAGAACACTAAGGTAACCTGCCTAAATGACTACCGACCCGAAGCACTCACGTCTGTAGCCATGAAGTGCTTTGAAAGGCTGGTCATGGCTCACATCAACACCATTATCCCAGAAACCCTAGACCCACTCCAATTTGCATACCGCCCTAACAGATCCAAAGATTATGGAATCTCTTTTGCATGCTACACTGCCCTTTCCCACCTGGACAAAAGGAGCACCTATGTGAGAATGCCATTCATTCACATCCGCCACGCTGATCCTCAACACGGGGGCCCCTCAGGGGTGCGTGCTCAGTCCCCTTCTGTATTAATTCCCCCTCAGGAGACTGAAAAGATTTGGCATGGGTCCGCAGATCCTCAAAAGGTTCTACAAATGCACCATCGAGAGCATCCTGACTGGTTGCATCACTGCCTACAGTATGGCAACTGCTCGGCCTCTGACCGCAAGGCACTACAGAGGGTGGTGCGTACGGCCCAGTACATCACTGGGACCAAGCTTCCTGCCATCCAGGACCTTTATACCAGGCGGTGTCAGAGGAAGTTCCTACAAATGTTTTATTTATTTTTATTTATTTTATTTCACATTTATTTAACCAGGTAGGCCAGTTGAGAACAAGTTCTCATTTACAACTGCAACCTGGCCAAGATAAAGCAAAGCAGTGCGACAAAAACAACAACACAGAGTTACACATAAACAAACGTACAGTCAATAACACAATAGAAAAATGTAGTGTGTGCAAATGTAGAAGAGTAGGGAGGTAAGGCAATAAATAGGTCATAGAGGCGAAATAATAACAATTTAGCATTAACACTGGAGTGATAGATGTGCAGATGATGATGTGCAAGTAGAGATACTGGGGTGCAAAAGAGCAAGAGGATAAATAACCATATGAGGTAGTTGAGGATGAGGTAGTATTTACAGATTGGCTGTGTACAGGTAATTGTCAAAGACTCCAGCCACCCTAGTCGTAGACTGTTCTCTCTGCTGCCACATGGCAAGCGGTACCGGAGCGCCAAGTCTAGGTCCTTCTAAGAGGCTTCTAAACAACTTCTACCCCCTAGCCATAAGACTCCTGAACATGCAATCAAATGGCTACCCAGACTATTTGCATTGCCCCCCCCCTTTACGCTGCTGCTACTCTCTGTTATCTATGCATAGTCACTTTAATAACTCTACCTACATGTACATATTACCTCAATTACCTTGACTAACCGGTGCCCCCGCGCATTGACTCTGTACCGGTACCCCCTGTATATAGCCTCGCTATTGTTATTTTACCTCTGCTCTTTAATTATTTGTTACTTTTATTTGTTACTTTTATTTCTTATTCTTATTTTTTATTTAAAAAAATGTAACTGCATTGTTGGTTAACGGCTTGTAAGTAAGCATTTCACTGTAAGGTCTGCCTACACCTGTTGTAGTTGGCGCATGTGACAAATATAATTTGATTTGATTTGAATTCTGTTCCAGCCATTACGATGAGCCCGTCTTCCCCAATACATTTGTCTTAAGCTTTCTCTAGTGAACCTGCAACATTGTATCTACTGGGTCCAGCCCAAATGGAGGGTGCACAGTGCACTCTTTGGATGCTGGTTATTGGAGTGCGCAGGTAGTAGGTAGCCTACCTTTTTGAAGTGTTTTGTTTGACAATCAGATGAAAACATCATGACTGGTTGTGTTCAGGCCACATTTAAAGGTAATACATTCTTACAGTTAAAATACATGTCGTTACTATTAGACTCATCTTTTTTTGTATGTCTCACACTTCTTCAGAGGGATGTAGGAGTGATCTTAGTGGAACCTAGAGGTGGTACACAGCATCACTTACTCTTATGAAGTTACACAAACGTAACTTCCCCTGGGTGCACATTCTGTTTTTTGATCTTAGCACTATACAGTTGTTTCAAATAATCAAAGCTTGATGATGAGTTGGTTATTTGAATCTGTGTGTGTGTGTGTGTGTGTGTGTGTGTGTGTGTGTGTGTGTGTGTGTTGTGTGTGGTGTGTGTGGGTGTGTGTGTGTGTGTGTGTGTGTGTGTGTGTGTTGTGTGTGTGTGGGTGTGGTGTGTGTGTGTGTGCGCGAGTGTGCGCGAGTGTGTCGTGTGCGCGAGTGTACGTGTGGCGGTGCCAGAACACAATCATGGTTTTCAGACCTTGAGACTATTGAGACTGAGAACTCTAATGAAGACTGAAGACTCTATGAGACTATGAGACTGAGACTCTATGAGACTGAGACTCTATGAGACTGAGAGACTATGAGACTGAGACTCTATGAGATGAGAGACTATGAGACTGAGACTCTATGAACGAGAGACTATGAGACTGAGCTATGAGACTGAGACTCTATGAACGAGAGACTATGAGACTGAGACTTGAGACTGAGACTCTATGAGACCTGAGACGACTATGAGACTGTAGAGAAACTAGGAGACTAGACTATGAGAACTGAGATTCTATGAAGACTAGAGACTAGAGACGACTCTATGAGACTGAGACTCTTATGATACTGAGAGACTATGAGACTGAGACTTTATGAGACTGAGACTCATGAGACTGAAGAGACTATGAGACTGAGACTCTATGAGACTGAGACTATATGAGACTGAGACTCTGAAACTGAGACTCTATGAGACTGAGAGACTATGAGACTGAGACTCTATGGACTGAGAGACTATGAGATGAACTTAACTGAGACTTGAGACTGAGACTCTAATGGAGACTGAGAGACATATGAGACTGTGACTCTATGGACTGAGACTCTATGAGACTGAGAGACTGTGACTCTATGAACTGAGATTCTATGAGACTGAGAGACTATGAGACTGAGACTCTATGAGACTGAGACCTATGAGACTGAGACACTATGAGACTGAGACTCTATGAGACTGAGACTCTATGAGACTGAAGACTCTATGAGACTGAGACTATAAGACTGAGAGAACTATGAGGACTGAGACTCTATGAGACTGAGAGACTATGAGACTGAGACTTTATGAGACTGAGACTCTATGCTCGTATAGATGCCAGAGTAATTCACTTCTCCAATAAAGAATCCCCCGCCCCCAAACCCCAAACTTCCTGTTAATGGAAACCCTAGCACCATGTTAGACTGAATTGAGTCAGCTGAACAAGGAAGTGTTAAATATCCTTGTCTTTTGCCATGTGAACATAAGACCATCTTTACACCTTACACCTCTGCTATGCATTTAAAAAACCTTAGAGTCGATATCTGCGGCCACGAAGAAATCTAATTAGCATAATAAAATAATCACCATCACAATCAACCTGATACCCTCTATGGAAAGACTCTCACGAATACGATGGTGTTCTCCGTTTTGCTCTACAACACATACAAGCGTCACGGGACTCGTCTGAAGTCTGTACTGCCAATCTGCCAACTTCTGTCTACACACTAATATGACCTCACCATCAAAAGGTGAGACTCTCACGAACACATACATGCTCTATAACACAGACATGCTCTATAACACATACATGCTCTATAACACATACATGCTCTATGCTCTCACGCCCATAAGCCTCACAAGACTCGTCTGAAGGTAGCCCGGTACCAGTTAAAAGCATTAATGGAGGTACACTACCGGTCAAAATATTTAGAACACCTATTCATTAAAGGGTTTTTCTTTATTTGTACTATTTTCTACATTGTAGAATAATAGTGAAGACATGAAAACTATGAAATAACATATATGGAGTCATGTAGTAAGAAAAAAGGGTTAAACAATTCAAAATATATTTTATATTTGAAATTCTTGGAAGACCCAGAGTTAACTCTGCTGCAGAGGATATGTTCATTAGAGTTACTCAACAAATTCAACAAACAAATCACTCAACAAATTGGATGCAGTCTACCACAGTGGCATCCGTTTTGTCACCAAAGCCCCATATACTACACACCACTGCGACCTGTATGCTCTCGTTGGCTGGCCCTCGCTTCATACTCCGCCAAACCCACTGGCTCCAGGTCATCTACAAGTCTCTGCTAGGTAAAGCCCCGTCTTATCTCAGCTCACTGGTCACCATAGCAGCACCCACCCGTAGCACGCGCTCCAGCAGGTATATCTCACTGGTCACCCCCAAAGCCAATTCTTCCAGTTCTCTGCTGCCAATGACTGGAACGAACTGCAAAAATCACTAAAGCTGGAGACTCTTACCTCCCTCACTAGCTTTAAGCAACAGCTGTCAGAGCAGCTCACAGATCACTGCTCCTGTACATAGCTCATCTGTAAATAGCCCATCCAATCTACCTCATCCCCATACTGTATTTATTTATCTTTCTCCTTTGCACCCCAGTATCTCTACTTGCACATTCATCTTCTGCACATTCTACCATTCCAGTGTTTAATTGCTATATTGTAATTACTTTGCCACCATGGCCTATTTATTGCCTTTATTACCTCTCTTATCCTACCTCATTTGCACATGCTGTATATAGATTTTCCTACTGTATTATTGATTGTATGTTTGTTTATTCCATGTGTAACTCTGTGTTGTTGTATGTGTCGAACTGCTGTGCTTTATCTTGGCCAGGTTGCAGTTGCAAATGAGAACTTGTTCTCAACTTGCCTACCTGGTTAAATAAAGGTGATTTTTTTTTTTTTTTTTTATAATTAAAAAAATGACCTGAGAAGGAATTATAAGGCAACTTCAATCATCCACACACACCTTCGATGGCACTTTGTAAGTGTGCAATTGTACAATTTAAGCTTTTCCCATCAGTAACCATGTTACCATTATGCATACTATAACAAATGTATCAAGACAGCTGTGATGGAAACAGGAAGTTTTGGTGCAATTTAATAAATGCCTGCAGATAATGTGTTTGTTGGACATGGTGGGATCTTTTTGTGTCCGTAAAATGAATTAGTGAGAAATGGCAGTGGCAACACTTTTATCCATAAAAATGTCATCATGTGGACCACTAGCCTACCCACACTGTGTCTGTCAGTGCCAAGACTAGGCACATTTACTGTACTATTTGCAACAGTTTTTGTGACAAAACTATCAGAAGAGTTGAAAATGCGATGGAATCACATTCAACTTTACATTTTTATTTGTTACATGAAAAACATTCTGTGTGCACTTCAGTGGCAGTCGATGCCGTTGAAGATGAGGGAGGACAATTATTTTTTTAATGAGCATGGCCTTATTTCTATTACAGCTTATTGGAAGAATGTAATTCATATTCTATACACCCAGCTCAATGTAACATGGATATGTTTCGGCTACTTACTACATGATACTCTAATTTTCATACCCATCATGTGGTTGCTACAGGTCGAGAGAAATTAGAGTAATCAAGGTGACAGACTGACTCATTTAATATCGCCTTGGACAATCTTGCCTACATCTAGCTAATCTTGGGTGTAAATAGAGTTTTGAGAGTTTCTATTGGACAAATTCATTCATGTTTATCCCCGTTTCGTTCCGTTGGCTTCCATTTAAGAAACGTTTTTAACAGAACCCGGCGGAATGAATCACACGCAAACAAAGTTCACTTTCATAGCAGCCAGATCGCTGTATTATTCCTTCTAGGTGTAACGATTCTCTTCTTCTTCTGATGAGGAATATGAAGGATCGGACCAAAATGCAGCGTGGTAAGTGTCCATGTTAAATTTATTAACTGAACACGGGAAAAAGACAAAAATAACAAAGTGAATGACAACAAAAATCAAAACAGTCCTGAATGGTGAAACAAACACAAAWACAGGAAACAACTACCCACAAACACAGGTGGGAACAGGCTACCTAAGTATGGTTCTCAATCAGAGACAACGATTGACAGCTGCCTCTGATTGGGAACCATACTAGGCCAAACAAAGAAATACAACACATAGAACAAAACATAGAATATAGAACATAGAATGCCCACCCCAACGCCCTGACCAAACCAAAATAAAGACATAAAAAAGGAACTAAGGTCAGAACGTGACACTAGGATCTACGCGCTCTCCTCTCACCTTTTCCAGTCGCTTATCGACTTCAGAGCACAACACATCAGCTGTCCGTTACCAGGAGAAAAAAAAAACTTTCCAAGTCAAACCTTCATATCATAACCGCTAACCGCTACTCACAGCCTACATCGTTGTCACCATATTAGCTAACGTCAACATCAACATAGCTACTAGAACTAACGCGTTAGTAAACATGCAACAATCATGCAGTACAGTGTACAGTTAGCAAGCAGTTTAGCAGTTACACCGGAGGGCCCCGGTGGCAATAAATTAGCCCAGCTTCAGACGCCAAGCATCGATCATCATATCACCAGAATAAGACCTACAATTGTATATTTATTGTAAAGGAGCATCAAGCTCATCACCAAATATATGGACATCTTCGAACATCTCATTCGAAAATAATGGGCATTAATATATAATTGGTCCCCCCTTTTCTGCTATAAAAGCCTCCACTCTTCTGGGAAGGCTTTTCACTAGATGTTGGAACATTGCTGCAGAGACATGCTTCCGTTCAGCCACAAGAGCGTTAGTGAGGTCGGGTATTGATGTTGGGCGAATTGGCCTGGCTCACAGTCGCCTTCCAATTCATCCGAAAAGATGTTCGATGGGGTTGAGGTCAGGGCTCTGTGCAGGCCAGTCAAGTTCTTCCACACTCATCTCGACAAAACATTTCTGTATGGACCTCACTTTGTGCACGGGGGCATTGTCATGCTGAAACAGGAACGGTCATTCCCTAAACTGTTGCCACAAAGTTGGAAGCACAGAATTATCTAGAATGTCATTGTATGCTGTAGCGTTACGATTTCCCTTCACCGGAACTAAGGGGCCTACCGCGAACAATGAAAAACAGCCCCAGACCATTATTCTTCCTCCACCAAACTTTACAGTTGGCACTATGCATTCGGCAGGTAGCATTCTCCTGCCAAACGCAGATTCTTCCATTGGACTGCCAGATGGTGAAGCATTATTCATCACTCCAGAGAACACGTTTCCACTGCTCCAGGGTCCAATGGCGGCAAGCTTTGATTTTAGGCTTGTGTGCGGCTGCTCGGCCATGCAAACCCATTTCATGAAGCTCCCAAACAAACAGTTAACGTGCTGAAGTTGCTTCCAGAGGCAGTTTGGAACTTGGTAGTGAGAGTTGCAACCGAGGACAGACAATTTTTACGTGCTACGTGCTTTAGCACTCAGTGGTCCTGTTCTGTGAGCTTGTGTGGCCTACCACTTCCCTACTGAGCTGTTGTTGCTCCTGGACATTTCCATTTCACAATAACACCACTTACAGCTGACAGTGGCAGCTCTAGCAGGGCAGACATTTGAAGAACTGACTTGTTGGAAACAGTGCTGCCACTTTGAAAGTCACTGAGCTCTTTAGTAAGGCCATTCTACTGCCAATGTTTGTCTATGGAAATTGCATGGCTGTGTGCTCTATTTTATTCACCTGTCAGCAACTAGTGTTGCTGAAATAGCCGAATACACTAATTTGAAGGGCTGTCCACATACTTTTGCCCATGTAGTGTAATTTATTGTAGTAGTAGTGGGAGGACCACAAACCATATCATCCCGTGTTTCCAAGTTTACTTGGATATGATGGTTATTATATCAATATTTGCGCATAAAGACGTTTCCACCGCCATTTATCGCATAACTAAGATCCCACCATGTCGAACGAACAAATAATCTGTTGGCATTTATACAATTGTACCTAAACTTCCTGTTTCCATCACAGCTGTCGTGAGTTGTTTTTTATATGGTATGACTTTACTCGCACTGTGGACGGAAATGTGGTTATAGGTGGGAAAATACGCATATTTCTACATGCGGATTTGTGTATTTACATGAAAATCTGTCGCCAACTAAAAACCTAGCTAGTGATTAAACTGTGGAATTGCTCATACTTTCCCCACCACGTTTAGAGCAGGTGCGGGAATTTCCCATGCCCCAGAGACAAGTAGAATATAAAGAGTTTACCAAAGCACAGTTGGCATCATTTTCACGCTTCAACTCCACTAAGAGTTAAACGATCACTCTAAAGGTAGGGTATTTAGAAAAACGTACAAAACTTTTCAAAATACATTTAAAAAATATTGAAAATAGACATACAATTCATTTCAGGTATTTAATGGTAGGCTAATCTCATTTTTGTTTTCATTTTGTCTCAGAATCATGGAGTTGAAATTGGCCGATGCTCTGCCGAGGTAGGTGAATTGATTCCTGAGGAATACTGTATTTTTGGTTGCATGTATTTGTTAGCCTTAAACCTATTTCCAATTTGCATGCTGACGTATAGGCTACAGTTTGCACAAACCTTTGTTAGACCAACCTCGATATAAAAATAGCTTGTTTATCTGAGTTTGAAGAGGAAGATGAGATTTAAGGCTAACACCTTAAGTGTTTTTTCTCTGCAGCTCTTATTCGGAGAGTATGGAGTTTGATGCGGAATCCTGCCTGCCTGGTGCGAAGGTAAGACAGTATAAAAAAGAATGGCAAGCGCTACAAGGTTCAGGGTACACTAGTTGTAGAACATCAAAAATGGAGGTTGAGTCAGTGTGCTCATACATAAAGAGGATCAATAAGGCACTCTGATATTCAATTGCCTTAATAGTGGTGGCATGTTAAATAGAACAGTCTTTAAAATATCTTTGAACCTTTAAAAGTGAGCGAAACCTGGGGCAACTCCAGAAATATTTATTTATTTTTCTTGACAGAATGTATAAATGTTTTGCTACTTGTAATCATTCTGATTACTTGTATGTGTGTAGGGTGGACCAGAGATGGAGCTGCACATGGGCCTGACCTTTGACCTGGAGGTTCTCCAGCAGCGTCAGGTAGGCATGAGACAGGTGGCTCACCTGGTGATGGTGCTGCACAGGATGAAACACACCTTTCAGAAGTCCGACTCCACACACACTCCCCTGGGCATGGTGTGCACCGACGAGCAGCATCATCATGGACAACCTGTTGGAAGGTACATCGGCTGCCGTGCCTTATAGTCACCAATAGACGATCTATACTATTTGAAAAGACTGTACTCTGGACTGATTTTCTGTTTCTTTAGTCCCAGATCACTGTTAACAATTTAGTTAATTGATGGTCCCTGTCCCACGTCCCCCCCACCCCTCTTTCTCCCCATCGCCCCCCTTCCCCTCCTCCTCTGTTTAGAGTGTGTGATGGAGCGGGTCCAGGAGCCAGAGGGAGCGGTGGATAAAGGCTGAGGGGACCTTCAAGCAGCTGGACAGCCCCCAGCAGTGCACCCTGTGTGACCGTTACCAGAAGAGCCTGGTGCACAACCCTGAAACCATGGTGCTACGTGCCGTTACACTGCGGGGCGGCAACGACCACCAGAGAGGTAGGCTAACTGCCAAACTACACTGCAAGCATTCCGTAAGCGTAGTTTTTGGCAGCCTTTACCAAAATTGGTAACATCACAGTTGAGTGTTAAAAATTGTGAAAATGGCCTTTAACTTCTTTCTCTCTTTCTCTCTTCTCTCTTTCTCTCCCTCTCAGTGAGGTTCAACCTCTCCATGTATAATATTAATATGAAGAACGCCCACACTATCCAGGCCCAGCCGGTTGCCTTGGGGATTGCCAGTAGCGGCTTCAACTTGTCCTGCTCCAAGCAGACAGACCGCACATCTCCCATCCTACAGTTGGAGGTGTGTCTCTTTCACTCACAAACACACACACACTTACCTCTACATACTCAATTCACCTCTCATCATCCTACTAATTTCTCCTGCCCTCCCATTCTCTCTTTCTCAGCGGAGTTCTGACGACCAGTTGAGGACCATCAGCGCTCAGGGAGACACAGTTCGCTTCCTCTTCTACATGACAACCAAAGGCATCTCCCTGACCACCTTCGAGTCGGCCAAGTACCCTGGCTGGTTCATCAGCACCTCACTGGAGCAACGCCAGCCCGTAGCGATGTGTCAGAAAGAGGACCTCAGAAAGCTCACCACCTTCTATGTCAACAACTAAACACACAACACACACCCAGTCCCAGGAGTGTATATACCAAGTACAGTCAGAGAGATCAGACAGATGGATACTGTAGAGGTGTTGAATTGATAGACCCTTCTACCACCACACTCTTCGGCTGTCCCCATAGGAGAACCCTTTTTGGTTCCAGGTAGAACCCTCTGTGGAAAGGGTTCTACATGGAACCCAAAGGTATTCTACCAGGAATACAAATTGTTCTACTTTGAACCAAAAAGGGTTCTCCTATGGGGATAGCTGAATAACCCTTTTAGGTTCTAGATAGTGCCTTTTTGTCTGAGTGCACCACTGTCTTTTGAAAGTGGTTTGGTTGTAGTGAGTGTGTGTGACCAGCAGGTGGTGCTGTGTGTTCCTTCTCTCTGCAGTGTTGAGTTGTGGCTCAGTAGCCCCAGCCCTCTTTCAGGGACGGCCCAATTACTACTGATCACGCTTTCGGCTAGAGACAGGATCAAGAGCTCTAGCTTCGCAAGGTTTTAGTCACATACCGTAAATGCTCAGTATTAAAAAATAAATAAAAAAAATCTTTATCTTATGGCTGCAGTACCACCGGCTAAGTACAGTAGGCCAATATTACAGTAGAGTAGAATCATTAATAGTCCTCCAAGCAGGACACTTGTCATTTGTTTTTATTTGGTCAACTTTCTGTACTATTGGGTAATATCTAGTTATGTGAAAATGTTTTTTTAATGTATCTGTTTGTGCTCTGACTGAATGATCTGCTTCATATCAGTGAAGAGGAGATTTATAAGCTATTTTGTTTTATTTCCTATAAGAAAGTTCATTGTTTTTCCTTGTCTAACATTGCAAATGTAATTTTTATTTCTAGTATTATCCACTGAAATTGTGACATCAATGTTATTTGGTTTATTTTCTATAAGAAAGTCAGTTATCCCTTTTCTAATATTATTATGGATTTAAAAAGCTTAGCTAATATATTACATAACAGCTAGCGTCAACTAATTTGTAATACACAATGTTATTTGTCTTTTTAAGGCAATTATTGTAATATTTAAATGATTCAAGACACTTTTACTAAAAAAAAACATTTTCAATGAGTATATGATGTATTTTGTCATATGTTGGAAGTAAAGTTAATAAATTGTATTAAATTCAATGCATTTGGATGTTTTTGTGGAGATGTGAGAGCAGAACAGACAGGAGGATGGACGATCTACCTCAAACACACATCTACATGCGGTAGTGACTTCTGAGTTGACTTCTGTCAATATTCAGTCGGAATAGGCTTGGTGTAGCGCTCTGCAGCGACTCTTACACACACACACACACACACACACAGCGTGAATCAGGGCTCTGGAGATCTGTGTCCATCAAACACAAACCCATAAGCCTAGAATCTCGCATGGCGGGATGAAATGGACCAAGCCAACCAGAGGAGGAAGAGGCCTCCTCATTGGTCGTCGGTACGCTGGTTTGCATAGTGATATCTCTGTACGCCATGTGGTTGGTTCCCGCCATGTGTGGCGATGTTGGCTCCTATGCTGTAGCTGTACATAATGTATGTGGAGTAGTAGAGAGATGCAGGTTTTGGCTCTAGGAGGGTAAAAATAGGACAGATTCATATCAGGGGTGGAGAGAGGATTCTAAAGTGCAGACCCCCACCCCAATATATGCTGCTAGCCTATATGAGTTCGCTATTAATGGAATTATATTATATTGTGATCTGTAAGCAAGTCAAATACTGTACTGCTCTTCGAAAATACATTGAAATGTTTGGTCTTGCTTCAGGTATTTTGTTCTTGTTAGTTTTCTCCCTGCTTTTGGGGACCCTTGAAAACTCACTGAAGACCTATAGGGGTCGCCCTGCCCCCTCGTTCTAGTGATCTACATGGTAATGTTTCAATAGGTTTATATAGGTTCTATATATTCATTGTTTGTGTGTTGAGTGTGTATTTGCACTGTACTAGCTTGTGCATTATTTGACCTTGAAAATGTACAGTCACCAATGCACTCCTCATCCCTCCTTTTAAGGCTAGTGATGATCAGAGGGAGAGAGACATGCTGTGTTACCATTAGATTCTGATCAAAGAGATGCTGTGTTACCATTAGATTCTGATCAAAGACATGCTGTGTTACCATTAGATTCTGATCAGAATCTAATGGTAACACAGCATCTTTCTGATCAGAATGGTAACGCAGAGACATGCTGCGTTACCATTAGACTCTGATCAGAGACAGGCTGTGTTACATTAGACACTGATCAGAGAGATGCTGTGTTACCATTAGACACTGATCAGAGAGATGCTGTGTTACCATTAGACTCTGATCAGAGAGATGCTGTG
>NC_036842.1:33134985-33137840 GCF_002910315.2 Salvelinus sp. IW2-2015
CTCTCTCTCTGTTAGTGTCTAATGTAACACAGTATCTCTCTCTCTGTTCAGTGTCTAATGGTAACAGTATCTCTCTCTCTGTTCAGTTCTAATGTAACACAGTATTCTCCTCTGTTAGTGTTAATGTAACACCAGTATCTCTCTCTCTGTTCAGTGTCTAATGGTAACACAGTATCTCTTCTCTGTTCAAGTGTCTAATGGTAACACGTATCTCTTCTCTGTTCAGTGTCTAATGGTACACAGTATCTTCTCTCTGTTCAGTGTCTAATGGTAACACAGTATCTCTCCTCTCTGTTTCAGTGCTAATGGTAACAAGTATTCTTGTTCAGTGTCTAATGGTAAACAGTATCTCTCTCTGTTCAGTTTCTAATGGTAACACAGTATCTCTCTCTGTTAGTGTCTAATGGTAACACAGTATCTCTTCTCTCTGTTCAGTGTCTAATGGTAACACAGTATCTCTCTGTTCAGTGTTCTAATGGTAACACAGTATCTCTTCTGTTCAGTTTCTAATGGTAAACAGTATCTCCCTCTCTGTTCAGTGTCTATGGTAACACGTATCTCCCTCTCTGTTCAGTGTCTAATGGTACACAGTATCTCTCTGTGTTCAGTTTCTAATGTACACAGTATCTCTCTGTTAGTGTCTAATGGTAACACAGTCTCTCTTCTGTCAGTGTCTAAGTACACAGTATCTCTCTTTGCAGTGTCTATGGTAACAGCAGTTCTCTTTCAGTGTCTAATGGTAACACAGTATCTCTCTGTTCAGTGTCTATGGTAACACAGTCTCTCTGTTCAGTGTCTAATGGTAACACAGTATCTCTCTCTGTTCAGTGTCTAATGGTAACACAGTAATCTCTCTGATCAGAGTCTAATGGTACACAGCATGTCATAGAATATGGTACACAGCATGTCTCTAATTCAGGTCTAATGGTACACAGCATTCTCTGATCAGTGTCTAATGGTAACACGCATCTCTCTGATCAGTGTCTAATGGTAACACAGCATCTCTCTGATCAGTGTCTAATGGTAACACAGCATCTTCTGATCAGTGTGAAATGGTAAACAGCATCTCTCTGCATCAGAGTCTAATGGTAACCACAGCATCTCTCTGATCAGTGTCTAATGGTAACACAGCATCCTCCTGATCAGTGTTAATGGTAACACAGCATCTCTCTGATCAGAGTCTAATGTAACACAGCATCTCTCTGATCAGAGTCTAATGGTAACACAGCATCTCTCTGATCAGTGTCTAATGGTAACACAGCAATCTCTCTGATCAGTGTAAATGGTAAACACAGCATCTCTCTGATCAGAGTCTAATGGTAACACAGCATCTCTCTGATCAGTGTCTAATGGTAACACAGCATCTCTCTGATCAGTGTCTAATGGGTAACAGAGAGAGATACTGTGTTACCATTAGACACTGAACAGAGAGAGAGATGGTTCTCATCTGTTGATGTTCATTCCTGTCTCTCTGTGGCACGCATACATACACACACACCCGGGTGTGTTTGCGTGTGTACGTTTGAATCTGTGTGTATGTGCATCTGCCATGGACATTCTGGGCACATGGCAACACGAGCTAAATATAGCCCAGCAGACCCGGCATCACAGCAGGATCAGCGCTTCCTCGTGCAGTCATGGATCCCTCCGTCATGCTACTCTCCATCCCTCCCTCTTTCTCATTCCAGCCATCATGGTACTCCCTCACCCCCTTCCTCTCCCTCTCTCACTTAATCGCTCACTCGCACCCTCTCTCTCTCTCCTTTGTCATGCAACTTCTCCCCCTGCTTCATCCCCTCTGTTTTTGAGCATGCTCAGTGGGCTTCCTCTCTGGGTCACTAGGGAAGCCCATAGCAGCAGTAGAATTATAAACACACTACAGTTTAAACGATACAGTAGCGCCAGTATATGGTGTGTATCTCTCTCTCTCTCTGCTTGTGTGTCTTTATTTTGTTGCAAATAGACTGCTATATTCTGTTGCTGACACACTCAAACACACAGGGCTGTTTTTAGCACTTCTATAATACTGAAAACACATGACCCCACCTGCTCTCACCATAGACCTCGGCATCGATACCATACTACGTTTCAAATCAAATCAAATCAAATTGTATTTGTCACATGCGCCGAATACAATGGGTGTAGACCTTACCGTGAAATACTTACTTACAAGCCCTTAACCAACAATGCAGTTCAAGAAATAGAGTGAAGAAAAATATTTACAAAATAAACTAAAGTAAAAAATTAAATTAAATTAAATAAAAAGTTACACAAAAATAAGCATGCCCCATTCAAAAAATGTAGAACCAGGAACAGATACAGTCCGTGGTTCACTCCAGATCTGACTGCCCTTGACCAGCACAAAAACATCCTGTGGCGTACTGCATTAGTATCGAATAGCCCCAGCGATTTACAACTTTCAGGGAAGTTAGGAACCAATATACACAGGCAGTTAGGAAAGCAAAGGCTAGCTTTTTCAAACAGAAATTTGCATCCTGTAGCACAAACTCCAAAAAGTTCTGGGACACTGTAAAGTCCATGGAGAATAAGAGCACCTCCTCCCAGCTGTCCACTGCACTGAGTCTAGGAAACACTGTCACCACCGATAAATCCGCAATAATTGAGAATTTCAATAAGCTTTTTCTACGGCTGGCCATGCTTTCCACCTGGCTACCCCTACCCCGGTCAACAGCACTGCACCCCTCACTGCAACTTGCCCAAAACTCCCCCATTTCTCCTTCACCCAAATCCAGATAGCTGATGTTCTGAAAGAGCTGCAAAATCTGGACCCCTACAAATCAGCAGGTCTAGACAATCTGGACCCTCTCTTCCTAAAATGATCAGCCGAAATTGTT